>NC_038044.1:30486062-30587207 GCF_002211085.1 Panicum hallii | reverse complement strand
GCCCCCTGGAAAGAAAGTACTCCACGCAATTAAACCCAACCATGGCCGCGGTGGGGAAGCTCCTGCCCGGCCAGATTCCGGCCGGTGAGGTCGCCGGCGGTGAGGGGAAAAGAGAGGGGAGCACGAGGGGACCTAGGGCTACCTGTGGGCGGTCTCGGAGGGGGTCAAGGCGGTCGGAGGGGGCTACCCGCGGCCGAGCCGGTGGCCGGAGGCGCACGGCGGCGGGTGGCTTCCGGTGGGCGGAGGTGGAAGAGAACTGGCTGGGGAGGTTCTATAGGGCACGAGGAAGCTCACGGTACAGTCAATTTGAGGAGGGAAAGGGCGGAAGGAGAAGTCCCACGGTGGCCCGAGCTCACGGCGGCAATGGAGGAGCGGCGAGGTACTGACACGCGCGCGGGGGAGGTCGGGGGCGTCAATTTATAGGCAAGCGGATCGACGGTGAGCTGCTAGTGTCGTAGAGCAGGAGGGAGGGGAGGGGATAAGGCCGGCCGCAGGGTTTGCGGCGGCGGCAGGAGTGGCGCGCGGCGGTGCGGCAGTGCCGCAGGCGCCGTGGCGCGCGGCCAGGACGCCAGCAAAGGGGAGGGGTAGAGCGGTGGCCAAGCAAGAGTCGACGCGTGGATGGGGAAGGGCAGGGGAGCTGGCCGGCGGTGAGCCCAGTGCGGCCCATAAATCCGGCCGACAGAAGAAACAGAGGAGCAGAGCAGGGGGGGCAGAACGCAGGGAGGAAGAAGGGGAGGTGAACTGACTTGTGGACTAAACTGTGATTTCAGAGAAAGGCAGGGGCTATACTGTAAAGGGCTTGTAACCTTTAAACCAATGCTCAAATGGAGATGGTCCAAAAATCAAAGTGCATGGTTTTTTCAAACCCTACAACTTCTCTTTAAGGTTCATCTACAGTTGAGCAATAGTTTTTTTGAGCTAAAATGAACTTAGTAATAATTTCATGTTTTATGTAAATCCCTAAGTAAAATTACTTTTGCACATACATCCTATGGTAATTTCACATATATTTTACAATTTGACCACAGATACTACTTTTTGCAAAATAACCTTATGCTTTTAATCTTTTCCCTCATCTCCATCCATTTTGCATAAAAGGGCCTTTAGTTAATATTAATTGCATAACGTCCTTTCTTTCATAACATTGCGTACATAAAGTATATTTTTGCCAAACTTTGAACATACAAGCATGCTTAAAATCTAAGATATAACCTAGCTAATTACCTGAGTGTCACAGTTGTACGGTGATGTATCATCTGATGTAATAAAAGTGTTATCAGCCTCCTGGGACTGATAAAGTAACACTTTTAAGTCTTTCCCTGATGGGGGGGACGCTTCAGGTGGTATCAGAGCCGTAGGCTGGCCGTGGACGTGACCCTAGGAGCGAGACCACTTTTTAGGCCCTAGAAATCGTCCCCGGTTTAGAACGTTCTGCAACAAACACTCACCACGGGTCTTTTGCTTTGTTCCAGATGGCTGGCAATGGATGGGTTAGCGGAGTCTGCCACGCAGAGCCCGGGCCTCCCCAAGTTGCTATTGCTCAGCTGGAACGCGTCGGGGTTATGGAACCACCGGGAGTATGCCTACCGAGAGTACATCGCCGGAGGCACCCTTCGGTGCGACATAATGGTTTTTGTGGAGAAAAGCACCGCTACCCGGATGTGGACCCTTGGTTCATCTCCACCACTGGTTTTCCGTTTCCCCGACTCCTATCGAAAGGCCGCTCGTAAAGCTTTGCGGCGACTGCGTGTGCTCTACAGGCACCACCTTCAGCGGACCCCTATGGGATTTTTCCCGCCCGCTGAGGGGAAGAGGGCGCACTTGGATTGCCCGAATGAGGGACTTGGACGAGAAGAAGAAGACCTGGAAGACACGGTCTCCCACCTGTCCATCTACCTCACTGGCTTGGATGCACTCTGCCGCGAACAGTCGGCACAACTAAAGAAGCTAATCCAGGGGATTGAAAGATAACCCAGGAGCTGGAGGAACAACGGACAAGAGCTGCAACCGCCGAGTATTCCTTGGCCGCCCTCCAAGCCCAGATGCAAGAATACGAGACCCGCAACGGAATAGGTGGATGGATCGAAGAAGAAGAAGAAGAACCCATGGAAACCCATTGGGACAAGGGTACTCAGACCGAAAACGAGTTGGATCGGTTCCTTCCAATAAAGAAGCGCTCTATCAGGACCGAGGAAGAATCTCCATGATAGGATTAGCACCCCTAGCAAAACCCTACTCGAATGACCACGTATCCATGAAAGTTGTACCACCCTTGTTGTAATAATAAATATCATCTACTCCCGTTGCACCTATACCAGATTGTTCACCCTGTTTCTGTTTCAGATGGCTGAGGAAGGATGGACCCAGGGCGATTGCCAAGCTGCACCTGGATTCCCCAGCCTCTTGATCAACACCCTCGAAGACCTTGGCGTTACAGAGCGCCCAAGTACTACAGCGAGAGTACGAGCACCATGGTACCCTCCGCTGCAGGGTGATCCTGGTCATCGCCAGGAGCAACCGCTACCCCGACATCCAGCCCTGGTGCGCGACCGCCACAGGGTTTAGACACCAAGACACCTACCCCTTGGCCATCAGAAAAGCACTCCGCTACTTGTGCCGGATTTTTGAAGAACACCTCGCCCTACACCAGCGAAGTTCTTCCCGCCGGCCATCAGGACCCCAGTCTGGGAAGCACGCATGAGAAACCTGGAGCGACGTCGCCACAAAGAAGGCCCCCTGTACCAAGTGGCTACTTACCTAGCCGCCCTGGACCAACTTTTTGATGAGCAAGCCAACCTTCTAAGGGAGCAGACCCATCGAGCCGAGCAAGCAGAGCTCGCGGTGAGGATACAGCAGATCCGAGCCGCCCATGCTGAGACGAGAGCCGCGGCCGCGGTCAGTAGCGAAGCGGTCGCCCAAGAGAGCCTCAGGCAGGCCCGAGACCGGCGTATGCAAGATTGGACCCAAAGTGGAACACCAGTCCCGGCGATAGGGGAAGACCACGTTCTACTCGGGACACCCGTCATAGGGTGGGGATCACTCTTTGGGAGCACACGAGCTCCACCCGAGAATCCTGAAAGTTCTGCTGCCGCCGACGAAGGGGATGCTGCAATGCAGCCCCTGACCGATGGGAACCCAGTGGACGGCGAGCGAGAACCTCTCGCCCTGTCCGCCCCGGAAGAAGACACACCACGCAAGTAGAGCGACCGACGCCATCCCAGTGATGCCTTCCCAGCCTTTCTGTTTAAGACGCACCCTTTCGCAAGACCCTGGCCGAGTAGCACGAGACTTAGTCGTACCCTAAGTTGTACCCTCCCTGCTTAATAAAATAGTTGGTGCTTGTTGCTTGTGATGTCGTGTGCTGGTGTGTTGTGTGCTGCTTATTTATACCGGCAGAAGGTAGATTCTGCCTTATATATACGAATTAAACAACTTAAACATCACGTAATCGTAACCCCGATCAACAGGTGACCCCCCGGAACATCGCGAGGGCCTCCCGTGGCCGGAACCCCGTAGCCGCTAGTGTCGGAGCACACCCCGTTGAACAAGATCTTCCCCAAGGAGAGCAAGAAGTAAGCCAGAACCGAGGGGGAAGTCAAGAAGGAGAACAACTACCACCACCCCCACCCCTCGGGGACCTGGCACAAATCATCCATAACCAGACCCTCATACTGGAGACTCTGGCAAACGCCCTCATGAACCGGCAACCGCGAGGGCAGAATATGAACGACAAGCTGACGGCCTTTCTAAGGACCAAGCCACCAACCTTCGCCGGATCCTGCAACCCATTGGATGCTGACGACTGGTTGCGAGTAATCCAGAGGAAGCTCGAACCATTCGAATGCCAGGACCGGGATAAAGTCCTTCTGGCGGCCCATCAGCTCACCGGAACGGCATTATCCTGGTGGGAAACTATTGTGCCGCAGCCGAAGACGCCTCTACCATCACCTGGGGAGAATTTGTAAGGGAGTTCCGCCGCTACCACATTCCCTCAGCCACTATGAAGCGCAAGGCGGATGAATTCCGCGCACTACAACAGGGGAGTATGACGGTGGAAGAATACACCCACCGGTTCATAGAATTGGCCCGATATGCGCCGGAAGAGGTGAATGACGACGATAAAAAGCAAGACATGTTCAAGAAAGGGTTAAGCCCAGAGCTCCGGACCTTGCTTACTCCCCAGATCTATCCGGACTTCAACACCCTGATGAACAAGGCCATCCTCACAGAAAGGGCCAAGGCCGAAGAAAGAAAGGACAACAAACGCAAGTTCTTGGAAAGTAAGGCTCGCCAACAAGACCGTTTCCAGAAGCCGAGAAATTCCAGCTATACTGCACCAGGAACTCAGGCCCCAATGCAGTATAGAACTCGGTCCCAGGTGACAGGGTCACAGGCCCCGCCTAGAAGCCAGAATACCTCGAGGGCCCCGCAAAGCAATGCAAGCCAGGTCGCCCCCGACAACAACAATGTTAGGGCCTGTTTCAACTGCCGCGAAATAGGGCATTACATTGCCAATTGCCTTATACCAAGAATAAGCCGGCCACATCAGCCTTCTCCAACTCGGTGAATGGACCCAGACCAGCCCTGACCGGTGCCAACCGAGTGCCCGTCCGCAACAATGACAACAGTCAGCAGACGAAGCAAACCCAGCAATCATTTGGACGAGCCCGCGTCAATCACATCGACGCGCAGGAGGCTCAAGAAGCTCAGGGCGTAGTGCTCGGTGAGTACTTAGTCAACTCAGCTCTGGCGACAGTATTATTTGATTCTGGAGCATCACACTCATTTATATCCTCGAGCTATGTGGAGAAACACAAAATACCTACAGTACTACTAAAAACACCCCTATTAACCCGGACGCCTGGAGGCGACATCAATTGCCAATTAGGTTGTTCACGGGTAAGGATCAACTTAAGTGGGGTAGACTTTCTAGCAGATTTGGTAGTACTTAAGCCTGGGGGAATAGACGTGATCCTTGGGATGGATTGGTTAAGCCGACACAATGGTCTCATAGGCTGCACCGATAAAGTGGTACACCTAACAAACCACGAAGGAGTACAAGTAATCTGCCGAACCCGAGATAGTAAGTTTGATCCAATGGTATTTAGCATGGAAGCCAAGCCTTTAGAAGGAGTCACGGTAGTAAACGAATACCCAGATGTGTTCCCCGAGGAGCTTCCCGGTATGCCGCCAGATAGGGATATAGAGTTCGTCATAGACCTTATCCCCGGAACATCTCCGATAGCCAAGAGACCCTATAGGATGGCAGCCTCTGAATTGACAGAATTAAAGAAGCAACTAGAGGAACTGCAGAGGATTGGCTTCATCAGACCAAGCTCGTCGCCATGGGGAGCCCCAGTGCTGTTTGTCAAGAAGAAAGATGGGAGTATGAGGTTGTGCGTGGACTACCGAGCACTGAATGAGGTTACCATTAAGAACAAGTACCCTCTTCCCAGGATCGATGACCTGTTCGATCAGCTAAAGGGAGCCAAGTACTTTTCCAAGATCGACCTAAGGTCAGGATACTTCCAGCTCAAGATTAGAGAAAGTGACATCCCTAAAACAGCTTTTGTCACCCGCTACGGGCAGTTTGAGTTCACCGTAATGTCCTTCGGACTAACCAATGCCCCTGCCTACTTTATGAACCTCATGAACAAAGTGTTTATGGACGAGCTGGATAAGTTTGTCGTAGTCTTTATCGACGACATACTTATCTACTCTAAGAGTATTCAGGAACATGAGCAACATCTGCGGGTAGTATTGGAAAAGCTGAGGGCACATAGGTTATATGCCAAGTTCAGCAAGTGCGAATTCTGGCTGGAGAGAGTAGCTTTTCTTGGTCACATTCTGACTGCGGAAGGCGTAGCAGTGGACCCAGAGAAGGTCGAAGCCGTTTCCAATTGGCAGCGACCAACTAACGTCAGTGAAATCAGGAGCTTCCTTGGGTTAGCCGGGTACTATCGGAGATTTATCGAGGGATTCTCTAAGATAGCTCGACCCATGACGGAACTTCTTAAGAAAGAGAAAAAGTTTGCTTGGACAGAATCCTGTGAGAGGAGTTTTCAAGAATTGAAGCGAAGACTGACAACCGCCCCAGTGCTGACCCTACCGGACATTCATCGGGACTTTGTCATCTATTGTGACGCATCCCGACAAGGATTAGGGTGCGTACTGATGCAAGGCGGGAAAGTCGTTGCATATGCCTCCCGTCAACTCAAGACTCATGAGCAGAACTATCCGACCCATGATTTGGAACTAGCAGCCGTAGTGCATGCCCTTAAGATTTGGAGGCATTACCTGATCGGGAATAAGTGTGAGGTTTACACCGACCACAAGAGTCTGAAGTATATCTTTACCCAGCCGGATTTAAATTTGAGGCAGAGAAGATGGTTGGAGTTGGTCAAGGACTATAATTTGGAAATTCAGTATCACCCCGGAAAAGCGAATGTAGTGGCCGATGCCCTAAGCCGGAAGACGTATGGACCTAAGAATAACGACCTGCGCGAGGAAATGGCACGATTAAATGTGCACATTGTTCCTCGAGGTTCCAGCCATGTGTTAAGCGTCCAATCGACCCTAGAGGATAGAATTAGAGAGGCTCAAATCTCGGATCAGGAGTTAATGAAGATCCGCAAACAAACTGGAGAAAACAAAGCGCCGGGCTTCAGAGTAGACGATAAAGGAACATTATGGTACGAGGATAGGATTTGTGTGCCCCGGAATGGAGACTTCCGGCAGATAATCATGGACGAAGCCCATAACTCGGCCTACTCCATCCACCCAGGATCCACTAAGATGTATAAGGACATAAAGCAAAAGTATTGGTGGAATGGGATGAAAGCGGATATTGCGCGATTTGTGGCACATTGTGATACCTGCCAAAGGATCAAGGCCGAACACCAAAAGCCGGCAGGACTATTGCAACCATTGCCCATCCCAGTCTGGAAATGGGACGAAATAGGAATGGATTTTGTAGTGGGACTGCCCAGAACACAGAAAGGACACGATTCCATATGGGTAATTGAGGATCGACTCACTAAATCGGCACATTTCATACCCGTAAGGACCACTTATGGCGGAGAAAAGCTGGCAAAACTTTACGTGGAAAATATAGTAAAGTTACATGGAGTGCCTAGCAGAATTGTCTCAGATAGAGGGACCCAATTTACATCTAGGTTTTGGAAAAGCCTGCACAAAGCCATGGGCACGAAGTTAGATTTTAGCTCCGCGTACCACCCACAGACGGATGGTCAAACCGAAAGGGTGAATCAGATCACGGAAGATATGCTGAGAGCATGTGTCCTGACCTATGGAAACGATTGGGAACAGAGTCTGCCCTATGCAGAATTTTCGTACAACAATAGTTACCAAGCCAGCCTGGGTATGTCGCCATTCGAAGCCCTCTACGGAAGAAAGTGCAAAACTCCCTTGATGTGGTCGGAAGTTGGAGAGCGTGCACTAGTAGGACCCGCGCTCATAAAAGAAGCAGAAGAAAAAGTAGCGGAAATCCGCGAGAAATTAAAAGCGGCTCAGTCCCGACAAAGGAGCTATGCGGACAAGAAGAAACGGGAGATAAGCTTCAATCCGGGAGATTTTGTCTATCTCAAAGTCTCACCCATTCGAGGGACACGAAGATTTCAGGTACAAGGAAAATTAGCCCCTCGATACATTGGGCCGTATCGGGTTCTAAAGAAGGTAGGAGCAGTGGCATACCGACTGGAGTTACCGGAAGAAATGTCAGATATACATCCAGTGTTTCACGTCTCGCAATTACGGAGATGTTTGAGAGTACCCAAAGGAGAACACGTGCCGGTAGAAACAATAGACCTGCAACCGGATTTGCGGTATCAAGAAGTGCCGGTCAGAATCCTAGACACCGTCACTAGGAGAACGAGAAACTCCGAAGTACGAATATGCAGAGTTCAATGGAGCAGACATGGGGTGGAGGAAGCGACTTGGGAACGCGAAGAGGCTCTAAAGAAAGAATTTCCCCATCTGTTTAGGAGCCAGCCGAATCTCGAGGACGAGATTCATTTAAGTGGGGTAGGTTTGTAACGCCCTGAAAATTTACCCAAGTAAACTACGCGCTAGAGTGTTCCGATTAAAAACCACTCGTTGCCGAAACCCTAGCCCTAACCCTCATAACCGACACTAAAACCCTATGCCGTCTTATCCCGCGCCGCTCGGAGGCCTGCCACCTGTGCGCGTTCATCCGCCGCGAATAACGCCGGCACCATCCTTTTCTCGCGCAACGAGCGAATCCCGCGCGCGCGTGGCCGACCGGCCGCGGTCACCGCCGCGACCGGCGCCGGCCCCTCCCTCTCTCTCTTTTTCTTTTCCTCCTTTCCCTTTATTTCTTTTTCCCCCTTTTCCTTTCTTTCCTTTTCCTTTCTTTCTTTTTCCCTTCCCTCCCTTTTCTTCCTTCTCCCTTCCTTCCTGTTTCTCCCCTGCTCCCGACCACGGCACGGCCGTGCGCCGGCCTTGGGCGCCGCGCCCGCGCTGCCCCGGCCGCGCCGCGTGCACGCGCCCGCCCCGCGTGCCCCGCGCCCCGCGCCGCACCGCTCGTCGCCACGACCTCGCCCCGGACCCGCAGCTCGCCGCGCCGCCCGCGCACGCGCGCGCGCCGCCCGTCGTCGGCCGCGCCGCCCGACGCTGCCCTCTGCCGCACCCCGTCGCGCGCGTCGTCGCCCTGGCCGCACAGCGCCGCCCCGTCCCCACTGCTGGCCGAGCTGTCCCGTCCACCCGCCGCCCGTGCTCCGCTCCGCGACAACCGCAAGCGGCCGAGCGCCATTGAAGGCACCCCGCGCCGCTCGCCGGCCCTCCCCACCGGTCTCCACCGCTCCCCCATCGCGGCCGCCTATAAATGCCCCCTCCCGCGCCTCGGCACCCCCACACCCTGCCCCGCCACCTGGCTCCCCGCCTCCACCGCTCTAGCGCCGCCCCCACGGGCACCTCTGCCCGCCGCCGCAAGCTCCCGTGGGCAGCCCCCCTTGCTGCAGCCCGAGCCAAGGTGAGGCCGGGGATGGGTTCCCCGCGCCCCCCTCCCTCTTTTCCCCCTCTCACCCGAGCAGCCCGGGGCCTTGACCGCCGGAATAGGCCGGCGCCGAGCCCCCCATCCCCTCCTCTGTTTCAGTCACAGGGAGGAGAGGTGGAAGAAGGGGTCATTTGCCCAAAACCCCCTCCCCCTTTCCTGTTTTTCCAAAGAAAACCCCCCTAGGAGCACCCCTGTCCATTCCCTTTTACAAATGAAACCCCGCATGTTTTGTTATTTCGATTTGAACCCTCCAATGCATACATCCAGATATACTTGACAACCTTTTAGCATGACTAGGGAAATTCTAGGATTCGCGAATAGACCCTTACTCTTTTCATATAATCGCGAATGAGCCCCTGGACCCCCGTTTAAGCCCTGGAACCGCCTTTAGCGCGTCATTTTATGTGCGAAACGACCTCCGATTGATCCGAAACTTTACCACTCCGCTTCTAGTATAGTTTTAGCTATGCCATTAAGAAACCACCCAGAGATATTGCCCCTAACTCCGTAACCAAATTATTTCCGATTCAAGCCTATCGGTAAAAGCTTTTAGTTCTTTCGCTTGATTGTGTGTCTATTTGTTTGCGTCGTAGGGCACGGAGTGAACGACGAGGCTCCCGACCGCAACCAAGCAACTGAGGACCAGTACTGCGACCCCGAACCCGAAGGACAGTGCTCCGATCAGGACTTTCCGCAAGGGTTTGACGATGGCAAGTTCAATTCCGCCCTTTGATGCATATTTTTGTCCTAGTTTTTATAAACACAACCCAGTGGCCTGTTTTATGAAATTGCATGGTTTTGCGTGCCGTAAACATGGTAGGGTAGCCACCCTTGTTGTGATAACCATACCTTGAATACCTGATTTTATAAAGGAAATGCGTGTGTGTGTGGGAAGGGATAAAATGTGGTTTTGAAAAGTGAGTTAGACGAGATGGATGGCATTTCTGTGTGAATTGCCGATTGGTGTGCTCGTACCTGTGTGGTTGAGCGAGGAAGGGAGATATCCATCTTGTCACCCCTAAGGACCGAGTTGTTGTGACATCTCACCTAGCTTCCTGTCGTGCGAACCACTTGACCGTTGTATGGGCAACGGCTTGGCCTAACCCCACTAGTTAGTCTGATAGCCATCAGGAGAGCTGGGAGCAACGGGTGATCAAGGAGACGGGATAAGCTCTGTGTGACTTATGCCCCGGTTAAACCTCAGTGTTAGGTCGAATGACCCCTTGATAGATCCCGTGGTGGCTAGTCAGGTCGAGCTAAGGTGGGTAAGGGCTTCGATGGGATCTGCACCGGCACTAAGGTGTTCGTGCTGTGGTACCCCGCCTGTGGGTAAAGTTGCACACCTCTGCAGAGTCAAAAATCTATTCGAATAGCCGTGCCCACGGTACTGGGCAAGTTACGGTGTGGTCACATAACTAGTGTTTCTCTCTGGGAATGGTTGATCTAGTGTGAGTTGTTTGGAAAGTATCCAGCAGTGGTGCCGTGTGCTACGGCGGACGGGGAGTCCGGTAGCAGTTTTAAACGAGATCCTGTGTGGATCAACACCGTGTGCCCCTCGATGCTTAGCGACTTGTTTTTGAAAAATGTTTTGAAACGAACCTTTGCATAAAGTCAAGTTTTCCGCAAATGAACTATAACCTTGTCCTTGGATTATCCTGTGCATGTAATTCTGTTATAACCCCTCCGCGGGTGTGAATGGACTTGCTGAGTACGTTTGTACTCACCCCGTTCTTACTTTACAGTGGAGGATCCCGACTACAACCCCGAGAACGACGAGTAGGGTCCCGTCCTGCACCCAGTCTTGCCTGTGGGTGAGGTCACCGTTGGAGCTCCGCATGGCGCAACACTCTGATGATTCCCTGTTCGTAGTTAGTGTAGTAGTATGGGTTTTTGTTGTAACCCTCGCAATAGTGGCGCTTCACTGCCCATTACCGCGAAGAGTTGTACGGTGATGTATCATCTGATGTAATAAAAGTGTTATCAGCCTCCTGGGACTGATAAAGTAACACTTTTAAGTCTTCCCTGATGGGGGGGGACGCTTCACCGGCCTGCGCCCCCGCCGTCGCCGCGCCCCCGGCCTGCCCCCCCCGCCATCGCCGCACCACCGGCCTCGCCCCCGGCCTGCGCCGCCGCCGCGCCCCCGGTCGGGCCCCCCGCCGCGCCCCGGCCCGCGCCCCCGCAGCGCCCCCGGCTCACGCCCCTGCCGCCGCCGCGTCCCCGGCCTGCGCCCCCGCCGCCGCCACGCCCCCAGCCTGCCCCCCCGCCATCGCCGCACCACCAGCCTCGCCCCCGGCCTGCGCCGCCGCCGCGCCCCCGGTCGGGCCCCCCGCCGCGCCCCGGCCCGCGCCCCCGCCGTGCCCGTGTCCCAGATCTGGGGCACGCCCCCGGCCTGCGCCCCCGCCACCGCGCCCCCGGCCTGCGCCGCCGCCGCGCCCCGGCCCGAGCCACCGCCGCGCCCCCCGGCCGGGCCCCCCGCCGCGCCCCGGCCCGAGCCGCCGTCGCGCCCCCGGCCCGGCTTCCATTGCAGGTACTGCCCCCGGCCCGCGCTGCAACGGGTGTACCTCCGCCAGCTTCTCTGTTCGCGCAACCTCCACCACCTGATCCGTACTCTACTCCTGTAAGTGTAGCATCTTTCCCGCTTCATTCAGAACGTAGTAGATCCCCACACATATATTCTGCTAAATTGTATGTACTCCACCGCCGTGTCACCTCGCTGCTGCTAGCTTCTCTGTTCGCGCAACCTCCACCACCTGATCCGTACTCTACTCCTGTAAGTGTAGCATCTTTCCCGCTTCATTCAGAACGTAGTAGATCCCCACACATATATTCTGCTAAATTGTATGTACTCCACCGCCGTGTCACCTCGCTGCTGCTGCTAGCTAGCTCTCTAGCTTACGCATGCAGCTTCTGCATATGGTCGGCTCGGCTCTAGCTTGCACGGCCTACGAGTCGATCTACTACACAGTCATGTATATATCATGTATATATCGCTCTCCTAGTATTGTTGGAACCTGCAGCTAGAGACCTTTGTTTTGGGCAATTGCCTTGTTGAATTATTGTTTCATGTTTCATTTAGAATGCTTAAGTAGCAGTGCATCAGTGTCATGTTTTAGTTCAGAACTACTATTTGAGATACTACTCCAGTGATGTTTATTTTATTTTGTTCTCACTATGTGTGTGCCTGTAGTGTTCTCACGCGTGTATGTTTCTATAAGTGTGTCCATGTATGTGTGTGCTTATCTGCTGTCATTTGCATTTCAGTTTTATTGGTTAAAAGTAATCCATCTTCTTTGTCAGCTTTGCCGAGTGCCACGTAGCAGGCACTCGGCAAAGAGTCAGCCTTTGCCGAGCGTCGGGCTGAGGGCGCTCGGCAAAGGCTAGGCCCTTTGCCGAGTGCCACGTCATAGGCACTCGGCAAAGGTCCAGTCTTTGCCGAGCGCCAGCCAGAGGGCGCTCGGCAAAGAGCCGTCACGGTCCCAAACGCCGTCACCGCCACTTTTCTTTGCCGAGTGCCCGACAGAAGGCACTCGGCAAAGACGTCTTTGCCGGAATATTCGCTGTCGAGTGCCCTTTGCCGAGTGTAACACTCGGCAAAGCCTTTGCCGAGTATTTTCGGGACTTTACCGAGTGTTCCAGACACTCGGGAAAGGTCCTGAATCCGGTAGTGCAAATGGTAGTAAAAAGAAAAGACAGAGAGAATTCTATAGCATCCAAATCATAGTATGTGTCCAGAGATAATTTTTTTTAAAGCGTCCAAATGGTCACACAGATCAAGGAAGAAAAGACCTGCGAAGAAACAAAGTTAAATTAAGTGAAGAACATCACCGACGTATTTAACCGATTCATTTGGTGAGGGGTAGAAGAAGCAATGAATCAATCAGTGATCAAGGGACCAAGAGTACCACCAGACCAGTCGGTGGTATTGATAAAGAGGAAAAAGTCTCTGCAATGACCAACTCATTTAGTCATCATGCATGTTCATGAAGACCACGACCGAATCAGTCAGTTAGTGATGCTGGAAGAAACACCGACTCATTCGGTCGTATCCACTGAAGCCTTCACTGAATCAGCCGGAGGCACATGGGGCCCAGGTACTGTACCTTACACAGTACCACCAATTCGCTCGGTGAGGCACTGTGAAGGTACCGAATCAGTCGATGGCAGAATTTTCTACCCCATTTCTAATTTGTGGCTCTCCATTTCAAGAGTTTTAAAGCTCGGAGAATCTATAGGTTTGGTTCCGTACATATTCAAATGCTCTATCCACCGATGTGCTTAAGAAAAGATTAAGACAATTAGCAAAAGTCTTAGAGCTTGATTAGTGCTAGTTTAGACCTCTTAGCGCATTGCTTTAGGTATTAGCCTAGAGTTGGGCGAGATTTGCACACCTCTCTGTTATCGGTACTTGCGCGCACCAAGTTATAAATCTGGGACTTATATATTTTGCGAGGCTCTCCAACCGAGTTTGTTAGAGTGGCCGTCGGTGCTTGTGCAAGGAAGGAGAGGCCCTTGGTAATTTGCCAAAAGCTCTACCTAGTGAAGATGGTGAGGAGCATCTAGGACACCAAGGTGGAGACCCACCTGCGCGTGAGGAAGTTCCGTCAGCTATCCACAAAGTTACATAACCGGAAGTTTGGTTCTTGCGCGGGCATTCCCTCGTGAGGTGCTCTAACGAGGATCATGGAAAAGCAAGAGCTTTCTGATACCTCAGTAAAAAAATCATTATACTGGGAGTTTGCATTCTCCATCTTATTTAGATTCCGCATTACTTCTCGCACTTAGTTTTCACGTTTACCTTTTCTATAATTGTCTCGTAGGGTTGGAACCTAGAGTGCAAAACTTTTGTACAGTAGAGATAGCAACGTGAAAAACCTAGTGCATATCTAGATATTTTTTGGAATAGATTTTTATATGTGTTTAAAGCTATAGTTTTTATAACCCCTAATTCACCCCTCTTACGGTGTCACGGTACTTTCACAACTCTTAAATTTTTCTAATTTTGACCGTCAACACTAATACTTTTAGTTTGGGTACTCTTAACTTTTAATTCCGTCTAGTTTTGGCCTCTACGCAGTCAAAGCAGTCTGGGGCTGATGTAACCAGTTTTTCAATTTAAATAAAAATATATTTAAATGTGAGAAAAAGAATACTCAAACACCTTGTAAAATTTAAGAAACCATCCTGGACGTCTTTTGGGTAACAAGGAGTCCCACAAAATCAGCTAGAGCTTCTGAAACAATTTCTGCATGCTTCAAATAATTGATTCAATAATTCTGAAAAAAGGATGTATAACTTTTGAGTAAAATATTTAGCACAAATATTTGGATAAATCCATAAAGAGCTTTCGTGTATGACAGCGTACATATGGATTTATTTGAAATTTATAAAGATTTTTATTTTAAAATTTATTGAATCTTAAGCTTATAGAATTTGTTTCACGAGCTCTTGTTTTTACATTACATTTTTTGCAAATATTTTTCCTTAATTAAATTAAAAAACCGCTACCATAGGTTAAAGGGCTGAAAGTAGATTGAATCCAAAGTTTGGGCACCCAAACCAAATGTTTTTGGAGTTACGGGTCTAATTTAGACAAATTTAAGGGTTAATGAGTCAAAATGGACTTATTCTAAAAATTTAGCACAGTAGCACACTACTGAAGAACACCACATCCTTGCTGGCTCCAAATAAACCCATATATGTGCCCATTATGGAACCAGTACAACAAAGACCATATTGATGTGAGGGTGGGGGTTGATTACAATAGCGGATCTAGGATCTAAATCTAGAGGAGCTTATTTTTCCCTTCTTCTTCCTCCCTCCTCTCCTTTTCTTCTTCTTCTTTCTCCTTTTCTTCTCCCTCTTCTTCATTCATGGTTGAAATTTTTTTTTGGTTGGTGGGCTCTATGTTGTGCATGGGGGTAGAGGTCTGTACTCCCGTGCCCCCACACTGAATCCGCCCCTGCATGATTATCCGTGCCTCCATTGACATCGGCACTAGTAATTGCTTCTACAGGGATATTGCACAATATGCATTGAACGATATAAGGTGATATTCAAATGCCCTAATCCACCGAGGTCTATCTTCTTCTTTGATCCTCGATCTTTTTCAGCCTCTTCTTGAAAAAAATTGCGAAATTGTGTGTGCCATCAGATAGGAAAGGTTATGAATATACCTTGTTGTTCCACTTCGCTTCTGTTTGTTTTGAACTTTCGTCCACAAATTCGAACTTCTATCTAGCCATTCTTGATGGAAAGATAGGGAGTGCATTCCAAGAAACACATATTTCAACATCAGCTGAATTTGAGCTTTCACGGGATAAGACCTCGCAATTCTGCTAAACAGATCTAGCCTGGCCATCAAGGCCCGACTGCCTGCCTTCTTCACAGTCGGATACAAACGGAAAATTTTCAGCATTAGTTGATACTCACTCTATAATTTAAACAGGCCAAGGTCCAATGTGGATCTAGGAGTAATCCGCGACCCGAAAGGATGTGAGGCTGTTTGGGCCATTCACAGACGGACACAAATAGAGAACTTTCAGCACTAGTGGGTATATACTCTGTAATTTAAAACAGGCCAAGGTCCAGTGCCAAACATAAGGTATTCCAATTTATGCCAACAACCCGAAAGGATAGGAAGCGCAGGCTGTTCGGGCCGGGCCCAAAAGCTGCAAAAGATAGGAAAGATAGAGCTTTCAAATGAACAAAGATGGCTTACATTAACAAGCGGTAAAACAGCAAAACAGACCAGCTTAGCGAATCTAATTGGACCTGAAAAATTAACCTTCCGTATATAAACTTGAACAACAGCTGAGATTCAAGATAAAACAAAAGTACAGAAAAGAATCATAACTTTCTTGACAATTTGCAAGGCAAGGGGCAGGATGCCAGGATGGTACAGAAACTAAACAAAATCTGATGGAAGGAACTATCAGCGCTGAGAGTGAGTTATATCAATTTGACACAGCACAAGACAACACAAATTAACTCACTCGCTGGGTTGAACGCCACCTCCAACTCCCGTTTTTGCCTCATCGAAATCATCGAAGCTGAGGCTTAGTGTTTGCAGCTTGAACCCAGCTCCCTGGATGGCTTCCACTAGGTTCGAGGCCACTCCGGTAGCTTGTACTGTTGTCTCCTTTGTTAACTGAAAGAAGACGAGATACCATGGTTGTACATCAAGAACAACAGTATATAACATCATATGAAGAAAGAAACACATCAACAGAAATGTATCAGTTAAAACTGGCCATTCTATGGTCATCATCGTGACAGTTAGCTTTGGAAATGTAACACAGAATTGACTGCAGCATATTACAGATGAACCAGTATCTACTGTATTTCGAGAATATCCATTGCACTGAAACATTCGAGAATATCCATTGTCCGCGTGCAGCAAAATGCCATAGTCAAACAATCAGTAACCAGTGTGATACAATAAATTCCTATTCAATTACTCCATTGCTTAGAAGAAAGAAGTGATTTATTTTGCTGCAACTGAATAAATGTTCTATCTGTGACGAACATCATCTGGAATTTTTAGAGATCCTTGCTTTGAATTTTGAGATTGCAAAGTTTAATTTTGAGATTCTTGACTTTCAGTGAAACAGTAGTTCTACAAATTGATTTGACTGTTACTTTTAACTCTGAAGGCTGGAAGACAAACATCTCCATTGCACCTAATTTTTTCTCCTATGTAAATCCATGTTTTCCGCAAACTATGTTCCATCTTCAAATGATGGATTATACTATACAATTTTCCTTTTCTGAAGAGAAATATAAAACTGTTTCTGCACATGATTGCAACAACAGTTCGAGCCGGACTGCACATATTGCGCCACAGAAAACCTATGCACACATACAAGCGCACTAACTTCTGCCTAGTGGGAGCAGTAATTGAACGAGCGGTGCCAAGAAAAGCTGACGTACCACAACACTTGCAATGCCTTCTTCCATGAGCACCTCAAGGTCCTTGACCCCCTCCATAGCCTACAATATGAGAAAGAATATTAATTCCTCCATCAATCTGACGTTATTGTATTTCTTCCTGCTAAGTAATTTGAAAAAAAAAACTAAAACAGTGAGAAACAAGGGCGAATTGAAACCTCGAGTGTTTCAGTGATCTTGGGAATGGCCCTCTCTTCCATGGTGCCCTCCGCCTTGAAGTAGAGGATGAGGGAGTCGGAGGTGTAGGCGGGCGCCGCCGCCTCCGCCGTGGCCGCGCGCACCACCGCCAGGCGGCGGCTTCTGCTCCTCCACCCAGTGGCGCAGGAGAGCTGAAGGGAGACGCGGTGAGGGAGAAGGGATACCGCGGCGGCGGAGGGGAGCAGGTGGGTGGACGCCGGCGACATCATCTTGTCCAGAGCGCGCTCCTTCCTCCTCTGCCTCTTATCTCAATTTGGCTGCTTCAGTTTCAGTCCTCCCTTACTCTTTGTTCGCTTGGCCGACTCGTTTGTGGGAAGATGAGGATTTCCTAGCCGTTTCCTTTTGGATAGGGTGCGTTTTTTCCCTTAAAATGTTTAAACCCATACAAGGAAACAAACGAGCTAGAGTTTATCTTATATACTATAAAGATAAAAATGAATTGAAAATATTTCTCATTTAAATTGGGTCCGCCGCATCCCTCGGGATGGATTCACCTGTCAGGATTGGCAGGTGGGTGAAAGGTTAGACCCAATAAATTGCGAGTTAAAGGATGTTTGTGCCAAAAACGAATTATTTTTGTCACCACATCCTCCCCTTACCCTTCCGCTATACCCGATCGAGTCCGACTCTATATTCTATAGCCGAGCCCGATCCAGTCCGACTCTATATTCTATAGCCGAGCCCCTGAAGGTAGGAACCAAAATCGCGTGAGTCAGATCTCGACCGTGTCCTGCCTCCGTCAGTGGCCCCTGCTGGGTTCGCAGGATATTTCCCCAAACAAAAAAGTGAAAATGGTGTTGTGACTCAACGGAATAACCTTATATGCACTTTTAAAATCTTAAAAAAATTATCCCGGTTACAGTGAAAGATGAGGGTATTTGTATCCCCTACCTTTGTTACATAATCTCAGCAATATCCCTACCTACCCAGAATATTCGTGGGATGTTCTGGTTTTTGGGTCATTTTCAGACATTGATGTATAGAAATTGTTCACTATAAGGTGATCACGCTCTTCATGTGATATCAAAGGTTCCGCAGAACCCTTGATCTTTCGTCTAGGATCTTCGCGCCATCGAAGGTTGTGTAATTGATTCCTTCGTCATCCAGAAGTCAGCATTTACCTCTGACGTGTTTGCCATAGGTCTGCGCGGTTGGTCCACCCTCGCGCGAAGGTCATGATGTAACCTCCGCGCGTTCAGCCAGGTGCGAACCTTCGACCATCACTGAAAGGGCCAGTCCTGCGAGATAAAATCAAAAAAACCGTGTAATGACTTTTAGATCGACCGAAGGTTCGGCGAGACCTTCTCGGGGGTGGCGATCCTCAACAGTAGCCCCTTGCGGGCGAGGGCCGACTCCGACGGTCCAAACCCTCGAACAAGGATTGCCAGCTATCCTCCGAGAAAAATGTCTCCCCGATCGTCGGAGGTTGGCACGAGCCAAAGGTTATGTTTGCTTATGTGCCATATTTTTATTGGGCATTGTTTGGGCTTCCTCTCGGGTTTACCGCTAGTTGTTTACTGTTCCTTTTGCCCTCCTATATAAGCAGGGGTTGAGGGTGAGTCGCTTTCGCTCTCTCATCAGCTAGTAGCCTTCGCATTTCATTTTCTCAGTGTCATGTGTCGTGAGTTGATTTCCTGCTTCCTTCGCGAGTTTTACTTGATCTTTGTGAGTGAATTGAAGGTTTTCATTTCTATTTTCTTAGGCTGTGGTTCTTTGACTTAGCTTTGTTGTTCTTTTCTAGGGATGGCTCCCTTGAAAGAAACTGCTAGCTCATTGAAGGTAGCGAAGCTAGTGCAGCGGCAGAGGATTTGGTTCAGCTATCGGGGGATGAGGAAGACCTGTCTCAAGTGGACGTTGATCTTTCTGATCTGATGGGTCATGAAAAACCCAAAGTGACCCTTTGATTTGGGAGATCCTTGGTTTCGCAAAACCTTATTAATTTTTGTGTTGACAAGGGCTACTTTCAGGCTGGGGAGTGTCGGCCTCCGGGGAATGAGGATACCCCTACTCCACTCGAAGGCGAAACTATTGTATTTCATGACTTTTCTATGCTGGGTTACGCTTTCCGCTCAATCCTTCTTTTCCTGAGATCCTTGCAAAATATAATGTCAAGATGCATTATTTGACACCGAATGCAATCATTCAGTTGTCCAAATTTTATTGGACAGTGAGGACCTTCGGTGCTCCAGTTTCTCCGGACACCTTTTACAGATTTTATGAGCTGCATCCCCAGGGTCGGAAGATCTCTTTCGAAGGTGAGGATGAGATTTACAGCATAGAGCGGCTGTTGTACCTTTGTTCCGAGGAGAAACAACAAGGTTTTGAAGCTGGATCGTGTTGAGATTTCTTATTGTCAGAAGAACAAGTGGGATGATGACTAGGCTCTGTATTGGTTTCTATGCCAAGATTGGTTTTGCTGGCTCAGATGATCCTCAAGAGATGACTTTTCCTCTTGCATCGAAGGTTCTACCTTTTCAGCATGTCAATCAACCAGATTTTGACAAAACTTTGGAATTCAAGGAGTGTACAGCCGCATTCAGGGTGGCGGCGGCGGCTATTGGTGGCCGTGATCTTGTGGAGGAGTATCTGGCAGCTAAGATCTAGCCATTGACCTATGGTTGGGCAGCCAAGTCCTTCTCAAAGGTTAAGCTTGGTAATTTGACACACCCTATTTCTTGTGCCCAATTTGGTCTTGAGCGGCATGCTAATTCTAGTGATGAGGTAGTGGTGGCGGAGGTCGAGCGCGAAGCTATCGCGCTGCTTGGGGTCTACAACAAAATGGAACACAAGGCATTTTTGGATTGTTGTTCCCATGGCAGCCGTATTAACTGCTGCTTCTATGAGATGGGTGTCAAATATGAAGCTCGTGAAGCACCTTCGGAGCCTGTTAAGAGGGGAAGAGGGGCGGGGAATGTGGGCTTGGAGCTTGCAGCTAAGAAGGGGAAGAAAGAAACATCATCGGTGGTTGTTGGTTCCTCGAGGCAGATCACATTGGGAAACCTCCGAATGTGCCCTCTGCTAAGTTGCCGTCGGGTCAGATGGGGGTTCTGAAGAAGATTCAAGATTGCCGAATGTGATATGGGAAGTCCTACTTTTATGAAAGCTTTGAAGGCAACTGAATGTAGTGTTCCTTGGGGTGTTGGGAGTAGGGGAAGGCATATAGAGATTGATGTTGAGCAATTTGGCTCTTTGCGTGCAGATCCAGATAGCGTTAGCGCGGTGATTCTGGACCTCCATCGGAAGCCAAGTGCACCACTCATATGGTGAACTTGGTTGACGAGGAGAGTGATGAGGAGGCCCCAAAGGTTCCTTCTGAAGGTATTTCTAAGGATGTCGAGCCGAGACTCTTGAAGAAGGTTTGATCCTCTCCAACAAGGGAGGCCATGCCAACGAGCTCGTTTGGAGTTGGTGATGATGGTGAAACTGTTCAGAAGGAGGTGGAGCTGACGGATGAGGCTGTTCCTCGAAGCTTTACAGAGCTAGGTAAAGTTTTGGTGACTCGTCATCTTGCTTTTTAGGGGCCTGATATTGACCCATACCTTCCCTATACCCTTGAAGTAGATGTTGCGAATCTTATGACTGAACTTGGTGGTGTGCTTGGAGGTCTTGGCATTGAGGGGTCTGCGCAGGCTGGGACCTCTGCCCGGGTCGGGGGCTTCTCGGAGGAGCTTGAATACTTCGATGTTGATGGTTGTTTCTCAAGGCTTATGATTCATTCTTGTTTTTATTGTGCATCTATCCTTGCCTAATGCATTGCATTTTGCAAAGTTTGGTAAGAACTTGGTTGTATATGGGACTAAGTCTTTGGGGCGCATTACTACATCTTTGTGCTTGAAGGTGGTGTTCCTTCTGCTGGTATTTCCGTGTTGGCTTTTGGTATATGCTGAGTACCAATTTGGTTTTTGTATAGGCTTTGCTGGTGAGCCCAGCTGCAACTCAGAGCGGCAAGAAGGATGGTGAGGCTCAACTGAATAGGTCTGCTGAGAACCTTCGCCTGGTTATGGAAAACCAAAGGTTAAAGGAACAGAATAAGACTCTGGAAGACCTGCGGATTCTGTGTAATGATTAAGTTGAGGGTTTGACCAAGAAAGTTAATGACCAGGAAAACATTATTCAGAAAATGCAAAAAACCATTGATGAGAACGATGAAATTTTGGAAAACCTTCACATCACCATGGAGAAGGATGCCATGAAGGTTAACGCCCTAGAGCAGGAGACTAAGCGGCTTAAGGCTGAAGGTGCGAGGAAAGATTAGTTGATCGAGAAATTGTTGAAGGAGGTCGATGAAAATCGAACCTTAATGGACGATTCCATTGGAGAGATTATCGAGAAGAGCGATCAGATTTATCTTGAGTATAAAAAGGCTCTGGCAACATTCGGAGCTGAACCCAAGCCTTTACCTCAAGATCCTGGGGGGGGAGCTTCAGGTTTACTCAGTTGGACCCTAAAAGAGTTCTCTTTATTGGAGGGCATATCAAATATGGCCTCTGACAACTCGGCCATCATCTCTTGTAAAAGCATTCTTGCAATGTTGGATCGCAAAGGTTGCCAGGACTTGAGTCGCTTGAGCTCTCGCAACTATGTTTTTCCATCATACTCGGATCCTAGTCAAAATATTTCAAACATTCAAGTTGTAAAGAAGGCTTTTATTTCGAAGGTTTTGGAAAGTTGCCAGACGAGAGGTTGTTTGTAACGTGGCGCAAAGCCGGCTGGAAGAGGTATGTCCTATATGTTTTTGTTTTCTTATTGACTTTGTGTAGGCAAAGAGGCTGGAGGCTAAAAAGAAGGCTAAGGACGAGTTCACAAAGGTTGCAGAGGTCACTGGGAGCACCGGAATGAAGGGTACTGAAGAAGGTGGTGACCAGGATTCGAAGGTGTATATTTAGTTTCTTTGAGAAACTTTGTGGTCCATGATTCAAAGAAACACTTTTTGTAAATATTCCCACCTTTTGGCCAGGCTCGTGTCTGTGAGGCCAGCGCTTGACGTATCTCCGATGAGCATAGGTTGTAGCGGGGTCATCATGACCGGCTCTGCTTGGGAGAGATAAAGTTTCTCTCATCCCGGAATTAGTGTGAGCGAGTTTTTGCAAGCATGCATATTCGATCAATGACGTGCAATCATGTAACTTGCATAACCAAAGATGTTTTCCTATGAACTGTAAGTTTTGTGTGTTGGTGAAAGAATGATTTGTGTATGCAGCTTTGTATGATTGTGTCCTTCGAGGCATAAAGACTGATTCTTTACATTTGAAAAACGTCTCCCCCTCCCTAGTCTTTGTGACTCGTAGGTTGTTTTCGGAAACTGTGTTTTGTGTTATGGCCTTTTGCCGCAACAGAGGCTTGGTGTTTGTTTTGGTTAGTAAAAGAAAAGCGTCTCCCCTCGGTAGTGTTGTTTGTGCTCGGGTCTAGCTTGGTGTAGTTCAGGCGAGCTGTATATCTTATTTTCACTCCCGCAGGTGGCTCAATGATAGCTTAAACACCGACACTGTCTTTGCACCATGCCCCATCGCAATATATGACCTAGGGTTCTATGGGTGCTTGTTCCTCGAAGGTTGGTGATGTCCAATTTGCAATGAAGTTTGCGAGGACTTGAGATTTGATGGCTGTTCTTCTTTCGAAATCCACATAGAATTCAGAGAGATCTAAGGCCCATTTGCTGATTCGGCTCGAAGCTTCTCTATTGCCGAAGAGATCATATAATGGTTGATTGGAGACCACCATAATTTTGTGAGCTTTGAAGTAGTGATGAAGCTTCCTGGAGGACATGATGACAACATATGCAATTTCCTCTAGCTCTGTGTAAAAAAGTTTCGAGCCTGAGAGTGCCTCTGAGACAAAATATACCAGCACTTGTCTGAGGGATCCTTCGATCTCTCTTTCTAGCACTAGGGCTGCGCTGACTGCTGAGTGTGAGGCCGAAATGTACAGTAGGTGTGTATCTTTCGGGTCTGGTGCTGTCATCTTGGTCATCTTAGTGAGATAGTCCCTGAGGGAGTTGAAGGCCTCCCTTTGTTCTTGTCCCCAATCAAACTTATTGGCATTGCGTAGGACTTTAAAGAATGACAAGCTTTGATATGCAGAGCGAGGGATGAATCTGTTCAGAGCGGCGATTCTTCCTGTAAGTTTCTATGCATCTCTAATGGACTTTGGCTCTTCTATGTTGGCTACCAGCGCCCATTGATCTGGTGACCATCGGCGTCCCACATCGTTTTGTCAGGTAAAGTTCTTCCTTCCATTCGATGTCTGTGTTAACAAAGATCCATGATCCATGATCAGTTGAATATTTTTCTTAGCAATGGATGGCCGTTGACCATTTGGAGATATCACAAATACATCGAATCGTCGTAAGTGACAATCACATGAGGAGCTTGGTACCCATGATGTGCATGCAGGTATTTTTTTTTTCGTGTCTTCTTTTGGAGCTTTTTGCCGTTCACTGGTTGGAGCTTTGTGCTTCATGGTTGTGATGAATAAACAAATGATCTATTCATGAATAAACAAATGTTTGCGCCGGCCATCGCATCGGGGCTCATCTGCGGCAACAGCATCCGGTCACTGCCATCCTCCATCCTGTGGCTGCTTAACATCAACCCGCCCATGTGCCTCAGGTTCTTCTCCGCTGAGACGAACTACCAGGTCAAGGAGTTTCTCTAGACGCTGCGCAACCCAGTAGCAACATAGGCACGCTACCGAGTTTACCATCACTATTACATAGTGCTTGGCTGGCCTCATTATTCCAAAATCCTCATCAGCTTTAATTCAAGCTGCCAGATGAATGAATGCGTAGCTTTAGTTTAGTGCATGCGAATTATAAGCTTTATGCTTCATGGTTGTGATGAATAAACCAATGATCTATTCATGATTGTTTTACAATTGCAGGTGATTCTACTGATCAAAGGGAAGCTAAGTGGCAAAGGGCAAGAGAGAAGTATGCAAGCATGCCAGCTTATAAAAAGGCGGAATTGAATGCAAAGAGGCGAGAAAGTTACCAGTAGAAAAAAGGCTAAGAGAGAAGCTGTTCAGAATAATACAGAGAACATCGGTATTATTGTTTTTAAAGCTGACCGATGAGTGTGTGTCTGCTAATTCAAAATGTATTGACTTGATTATATGTAGGTGTTGCCTGTGTGACTAATGAAGCAAGTATTCCAATAACGTTATTTTGCAACCGACTTCTAAGTTAAACGGGAGGACCACATATGATTTTGATGATTAATGGTTGCATCGCAATGATTTTGGTATTATTGAAGCCAGGTCTTATAAATGGTATTAACTTATTTATTTGAATAATATTCTAACATTTTTCGAACCAGTTGTCATGAAGTAGAGGGAGAAAAACAAAGAAAGATGCAACAAAAGTTAGTATAATATGACACATGATCAGAAGGCTGCGAGAAATGCCAAAAAGCGAGCAAACAGGACTGTCAATTTATCTGATCTTGTGGCTAGCGTTGCATCCAACCAAGGTTATCACATTTCTTGAAGCTTCATTATTTTTACATCCAACGAAGTATAGATATGTGGCAGAACCAACCTGAATTATACCGGTTCAAGTACGCGAGTCCACTCCAGAGGGCTCCATCATACTTCAAGCGGTATAATCCCTTGACCTGTCAGGTAGCGTCCCGATAAACCACCAATACAGGATCAAATAAGGTTACCTCACATGAAGTTGAGTCCAGAGATACAGTCACCATCATATTTTACATCACAGGGAATTACATTACAAGAGTTTCCAAAAGTAGTAGGAAGTTCCACATTTAGTAAGATTAATACAAACCGTTAAAGTTAAGGTTCTTGGCAGCGGAAAACAAACGCGACAATTTACAACATGTCGTCATGACGGATGTCATGCTAAGCCCGAGCACGACATCACTCGGTATCATCAGTGTTGGCCGAGGACGGATCCCATTCCACGGACCAACCATCAGGGAGAGCACAGGGCCAAGACAGGGGAAAAGTAGGGTCTTCAATGACATTACCTGAAAAATATATAACTAGTAAGACTGAGTATACTAATACCCAGCAAGACTTACCCGGGACTGGGTATACTTTAGCCCGTAACTAGACTCATGAAGGCATTTCAAGGGTTCTGGGTTTATTTTCAGCTGAAAAGCAACAAAGAGTAGATCCTTAATTTCAACTTTTAGCTTTCAGGTTCTGGTTGATTATCCATTCTAGGTAAGCACCTATAACTACTCAAGCAAGGTAGAGCCATATTATAGCATACCTCAGTATTATTCATCATATAGTTGCTCTTGTTACTCTGTGTGATAAAGGAATCAAGCAGTCTCAATCTCCGCGAGAAACGGACGATTCTGAATTGAATTTTTAACCTTGCAAGGTAAACCTAACTCACACGCTTGGAACATCCAAAGATCGTTCCGAAGCAACTGTTTGCCTTTCATTTCGACTTGTGGACAGGTCCACCACAAGCGACTGCAGGACCATACGCACACCCAATGTGTGCAGGACGTATGTCTGTAGCGCGACTACATAACCATACTCCTGGTTGCCCTGCAACACGTATTTCTACACGTCAAATCAAGTAACCAGAAGAACCAAATACATGTGGTGGGAGGTATGTCCACTCCTCGGGCCGATTGGCTACTAGGCTTACCGCTTACCCATAACTCACGGCATGTGGCTAGTACTTTCAAACGCTTAACCCCGATCGGCACACACCGCGACCTTAACCAATTTATCAACACAGCCGGGGTATCATCTCAACCATGATACCTCACAAAATTCCCGTCCGTCATCCTTATAGTGATTACAGAAATGTAAACATTACAAGTCCTATATCGCGCGAGTGACCGGAAATCGCCCGACTTCTATCGGTCCTATTAGCAGAGCACCTATTCGATATGGACTTAGGCACAATACATGGGTTCCTAGGATTCATGCATCTAGGGTTTCATTTCAACTCCTAGACATAATGCATAAGTATAGATAAATAGACATAGGTTGCAGTGTAAATAAAGTAGTGGGTTATGTCCGGGGCTTGCCTTCCTGCGTAGGGTTGGGGGCAGTAGTGTCAAGGTTTTCCGAACTTTGGTTCGGAGCTTCAATTAGATCCTTGGCGACAGTGGTCGGGTCCTCGGACAACTCTTGGTCTTGCTCCACGACTAAATCATAGTCTCCGTTGTCGAGCGTCGTCGATTCTACATGATATGCAAAGTTATAAGTTAAGGGATGCATACTCTTTTATTTTGGTTTCACGAAAAAGTTGCAATCCAATAAATTAACACATATGATCGCACAAAACAGAAGAGGGGGGGGTTTACTTTTAAGTTACTATTTATACTTAAGTCATGGTTATAACACTAGGACTACTGAAAACAGAAACTAAAACAATTGAGTTTGAATTCAAACTTCAAGTTTAAATTCAAATCTTAGGTAAATAAAATTATAAGGCCTTGAAATCTTAATTATAACTAATTATCAACATATTAGATTATGATAAAAAGATCTAATTAATTAAGCCTTAAGAGGTATGCTTAACTAATTTCACATTATTCAAATTTGAATTGCCCAAATCCAAAAGAACTTAATCTACGAAACAGTACTAAGTTTGAAACTTTTACACAAGTTCATACATGATCTATAGAGATTGCATACCAAAAATCATAAGTAACAAAGCTAGTATGTAGAAGTTATACATATTAAACCCTTTTACCTTAAGTTTAAAATAGATTCTAAAGTATTCAGTTTTAACCCAAACTTCATAAATAAAAGTTGTAGGGTTTGAAATCTAGTTTCCAACAAAATTGGTTTGACAATTTTTAGAATTTCGTACAATTTTCTATCAATTTTACAAGTTAGCTGCATGGCTCACATGAAATAACAGAAATGTTTACACCGGGGTCCCTAGTAGTACTGTTTCTCTGAGTCCTATGGTTTGCAAACAGCCCCCTGGGCTTTTGCTCCTTCTAACCCGACGTCCTTGGCCAGAGGTGAAAGGGGGCAGTGGTTGGGCGGCCATCTCTGGCGAGGAAGGTCGCCGGCGGTGAGGTCTGAGGGGAGGGAGAGGTACCACGGGGTGCTCGTACGCGTTTAGCTGCACGGGATCAGACGAGGGCGGCCTGTTGTGGCAGTGCAGCAGAGACCGGTGGCCAGCGGTGGGGAAGAAATGTCGGGAACTATACTCTGGTGCCCTTGGGTGGCGAAGGAGTGGTCGAAAAGCGTCCTGGCGGTGTGAGGAGGCTCGGTGCGGGGTCAATTGGAGTTGGGGGAGACCGGAAAGGGAGATCCCATGGCGAGGCCGAAGGCGGCGGCGGCGCTTCGTCGGTAACAAGGCTCCGACCGAAATTGGAGAGCACCAAGGGGTTGGTGAGCACCAGTAGGGAACGGGGAAGCTCGCACGGGGGTCGATGGGGGCGAGGGGTGCCTGGTGGCGGCTGCCCACGGCAATGCCGAGCGCGGCCGGAGTTGAAGGGGAGGGGCGGCTGTGGGGTTTGGGTCGGGCGCTCGAGAATTGACAAAGAAATCGGAGGAACGGGATGTAGGGACTCATGCGATGTTGGTGCGCGCGAGAGATAGAAGTCCGGGGCTTCGCTTGTGGGCTCTCCACGGCAGCGGTGAGGTGGCGGCCGATGGGTGTTCGGGGAAACCGTGGCGCGCGCGGGGCATGATAGCGAGGAGGAGCTACAGCGGCAGGCAAGGTTAGGGTGACATGTGGGGAGGAGGGAAGCAGGAGATGAACGGCGGCGACGATGGCAGAGCGGCGGCCAGGGGAGAAGCTCTGCGTCGGCAGTAGAATAGGGGAGCAGAGGTGCAGAAGGGGCTCAGAGGAAGAAGAAGAGAGGGAAAAGGTCCGGAGGACTGATTTAAAATTTTCAGAAAGTTCAAGGGCCTCTCGGTAAACTAAAAATTCCCACTGATATAGAGATCAAATGAAGGAAAGCCCAAAATGAAAGTTGTAGATTTTTTCATGATCTACAGTTTAGCTTTAGGGCTCAAATTCAAAAACTCAAAGTTTGCAGCATTACATGTTGAATTTTGAACAAGGTAGAATTTTGAATTACCTTGTCCTTACCGAAGGGGATTTGATCAAATTTTTGATATATTTGCAAATTTTTATGGAATGTCATGATGACTAGTACTTTTACATGTTAGCCCTCAAGTAAACATGAAAGTCACTTCACACATCAACTATTTTGCATAAAAGACCCTAGGACTTATGTTGTATTTACACTTAGGTCCCTATTTTTACTCCAAGGCTTATTTCCCTGAGGATTTAATCTACCTTTTACATTTCCTTCCTTATGGTAACATAATTTTAACACCTAGCATGGTATCTCCTCTAGGTTTTAATGCTATCTTCCAATTCACCCTATTTACATTGAAGGACCTATATTTTTTTGAAATTACAGATATACCCCTAGCCTTTTGTACTATCCATAGCAAGCATGCCTATTTCACACTAGAGTCTAGTGTCTATATCTCTTATTACCTGAATGTCACAGCCTTCCCCCCTAAAAAGAATCTCGTCCCGAGATTCGAAAGCAGAATAGGATCGGATGATTAGATTTAGGAATTGGTTGGAAGAAAAGTTGGGAAATTCCGTTGAAGATAGGATTCTGTTTCCCAAGTTGCTTCCTCTTCGGTGTGATTATCCCATAAGATCTTGTACATTTTAACCTTCTTCCTCCTGGTGACCCTTTCCTTGGTATCTGTTGTCGATCAAAACCCACCGGCGAATGACGACAGGCAACACGAGGAGCCGGGAGGCTCCCGGGACGGCTGGTGGGCCCCGGTCCCTCGGTCAACGGCCTAGCGATCTGGCGCACACCCTGGCTTGGAGTCGCTAGGCGTGCCACCTGATCCTGCACCCGATCAGGAAGGTGTGATTCGTAATATTCCTGTAAGTGCAGACACTTGTAAAGGTTAGTCCGAGCCGTGATCAGCTCATCGCTCCTCTCCGGTATCGGCTATGAAGAGCCGATTGCATCAATACCGGATCGGATCTTCGGGACAGGCAATGTACATATATAATAATGAAGTAAAGCTTGCTTCATAGATATCAATCTAATCCAATCTACGACAACTAAGCCCTCACTACATGATCTGAACATCCTACACGTGATTGAGCCTAACGAATACGCAGAAGCACCAGAATAATCAACCTAAATAAAGATCCTAAAAACAGCTGAAGAGCTGATTCCTAGAAAAACCTCTACTCAGGCTACGATCCGATACTAACATACTACCGGAACTTTCAACTCATTTGCAAGGCCTAATCATGCACATATCGAGCTAAATCTCTAATAGATAGAAACCAGCCATAACAGATTGAATCTATTAATACAAACAAAGCAAGACACAATCATCGCATTCATGATTGAACATGATGATTGCAGGGCGCGCAAGAACAACGAACAGAGCATGATCATGATATAAAGAAAATAACATTACTCTATCGCGCTATGATAACTAATGCTACTCGCCATCTACAAGGCTTCAGAACGAGCAACATATGAAATGAACAAGCAAGGGCAATGCGCCCCCGATCACGCAGAGCGTGATCGGGGCCGCATGGCACTTACCCGATGAAAACCCTGTAACAGGGGAGGCGATGTGCCGTGAGTTGTTGATGAATGATTCTCTCCTTCTTGTTTATTCGC
Source organism: Panicum hallii (assembly GCF_002211085.1). NCBI lineage: Eukaryota > Viridiplantae > Streptophyta > Magnoliopsida > Poales > Poaceae > Panicum > Panicum hallii. The sequence continues at coordinate 30,557,402 of NC_038044.1, read as the reverse complement.
GGTACATATTTATAGTCCGTAGACTTGTTCTCTTTTAACTAACCCTAACCAAACATGACACGAATCCTAACTGCCTATATCTGAGTTTACACGGCCTTACTGGCCCCAAACACCCGTACAAGGTCCGATCCGCAAGCTTACCGTAACCATCTCTTAGGCCCTTCTTGCTCCACGGCCCACTTTTGGCCCGTCTAGAATATGGCGATAACACATGCCCCCCTGGTTTCGGCGATGGTAATTCCAAAATTATTTATTTTAAAATCACCTCGACCCTTCAACTTCCGATCCGTATATGCCTTTTCGACTTCCAACCAATATGACTGCCCTGTACCAATGTCCTCGGGAACCGTCACGGTGCCGATTCACTTCACCCCTCGATTTACCTTTATAAACTTACCCTCGGCAACCTCCCCAGACACCTTTTCTCACAGCCATTATCAACTACACTCCTCCTCTTCTTTCGCCATGGCTTCTTCTTCCTCTGCTTCCTCCATTATTTCTTATGAATCCGAATCCTCCCGAGAACCAACTCCAGAATATGAAGTCCGTGCCCCCCTGCATTGGGATGCAGAGGAGTGGGACTTCCGTTACCAGTCAGAGGATGATGAGCCCTGACTGATGGTGAAGATCTCGTGTTCTTCCTCAGAGCCGAGCTGGAAGAAGATGAAGGCGACGCATCTTGGGGAGAAGACCTCTCTTCCTCGGAAGAAAGAGCCGATTCCTTCTCCTCCGAGGAAGACCCGATGGCAGGTACCTTCCTTCTTGGCAGGTCATCGGACGAAACTTCCGACGGCACCGAAGGAGCTGAAGACGATGACGGCTTTACTAGCAATGGTAGTGGGGACGACGTCGACGGCAGCAGTGATAGCAGTAGCAGCGGCACTAGCATTGCTCCGCCGTCCAAACGCTGCAAGACTTCTAGCGCGTACTGGTGGTAGGCCGTAGTATCCCCACTAGGCTATCTCTAGGAGTAGTTAGCTCCTCTTTTGTATTTATTGCCTCGCTGTGAACAAAATCTTCTTTTGTATTAGTAACTTTTCTTGTGCACAACAATCCGTTTAAGAGCCGATGGCAACGCATCGGCCTTAGAATATACCGATCCGGATCCGAAATAACCTTTCAATTTACTTTACCCCCCGCCAGTCTTCCAATCCGACACAAATCTCTGGAGATTCTGAGATCCAGGTTAACTCCGATCTCCTTTTGCTCGCAAACCCTAGCCGCAAGATTCTTCCCTGGTCCTTGAGACGCATATCCGATCTTGCGCCGCCAAACCCAGATCCACTCTCCAGGGTCTCGATTCAGGATTCCCGATGGCGGAGTCTTCGCGTACCACCGCCTCCGTCTTCGGTCTGAAGGTAAACTCCGACCCCCATTAATTTAACGCGGCATCCATACATTTTACTGCGCGGTTCAGTGACTTTTTCCTCGGCAATCTTGTTTTCTTGGGATTTTTCAGGCTTCCGATATCTTCTTGCCGCACCCTTCTTCCCCTAATTCTTTCTGCCTCGGGCCTTGTTCCGACGAGCAACCCATAGATCTGATCTCATCTGAGGCCAATCGAATCCCCTTCGTAAGTCAGGATATAGACCTAGAATCTTGGTCGGATAGTCTCCGCGCTTGGCCAAATCCCCCTGAAGGTTGGACAGTTTGGTACAACAGAGTAGCGGACACCTACCAGCCCTTATGGGAATCCATCGGAATAGCTGATGCTCTGTCTCTGTCCCTCTCTCCCCTTGAAAAAGATGAGAACCTTCTGAAGACCATCGGCTATTTCTGGTCTGACGCCTTGAATTGTTTTCTTTTCGGGCACAGCCCGTTGGCACCAACACTGCTGGATGTTGTGATGATCACCGGCTTGGACATATCATCAGCCTGCCCTTCCGCTTACAGCCTCCGTGTAGTCCTTTTCAAACTGTCTTCCAAAACTGAATGTACTAACTGGAGCACATACCTGAACCAACACCAGAAAAGTAAGGGTCCTGTATCGGAGAAGGAGCACACAGCCTTTCTAAACCTATGGCTTCAACATTTCCTCTTCTGTGGCCCTTCCCTTGCCCCGACCAAGAATTACCTCTCCTTGGCATATGAGCTGGCCAGGGGTCAACCTGTTGGCCTTGGTAAACTATTTCTTGGGGAACTTTACAGATATCTCCACTTGATGACCTCTAGCCTTCTTTCTCAGAAGAAAGTCAGAACTGGTGGTCCATGGTGGTTCATCCAATTGTGGGCCCATCTTTATTTCCAAAGTTCTGACCCCAATTTCCCTTCCTTGGTCGGCAATTCCTTCCCTGATCTGAGTGGGAGACAGATTAGGTGCACTAGTTTCGGGCAGGCTTTGTACAGTCTCCCTGGCGGGAAATTGAATCCTCCAGATGCTTCTCGCTGGCTCAGGATTTTCTATAAAGGCCTTGATAACCCAAACTTTCTTCCTTATGCCGATTCTGAACTTTTCGAGAACCCGGCTACCTTCCGATTGGCCGATATTGCCCATGACGCCGACACTAGGCGCCTTTACTCCATTATGGTTCGGCCCTGCCTTCTCCCAGTTGGCATGAGTACCTCTAATCGGATCCTCAAGCCCGGTTACGAGTTCTATCAGCCGGTCGTAGCAGCCCGGCAGCTTGGTCTGGGGCAGGTACCTCCCCATTTCCTTCTCCACTTCTTGACATCAAACAGGGTGGACCTCCCTGATGCTTTGACCACCCAAAGGTGCTACAATCTGCTTACAGACCTTCCCTTATCTGTCCCTGCCAATCTTACCTTCACTTCTTCGGCTGTCGACTTTGAGGGATGGTGGTCGATGTGGAAAACTCACGTTTTCCGAAGAGCTTTGGGTCCGATGCTACAGCAAATCCATCCCGAGTATGACATTCCCGCCGGAGAGGTACCGCTTTTTGATTAACATTTCTTCTTTTAACTTTTGCTAGACTCCTCCTGACTCCATTTTTGTCTGTTCAGCAAGAAGATGGCCCAGAGCCGATGAACGATGATGGAACGCCCTTTTGTTTCCTGCCGGTTGCTCCTGTGGTCCTCTTCGGCAAGAATGCACCTCCTCCTTCAAAAAGCGTGATGCAGATCCAGCCGAGCACCGTTAAGTTGACCCCTAAACGAAAATGACTCTCTGAAGCTGTCGCCCCCCGGGCTCGCGCTAAGACGAGGAAGGTTCTTGTCAGAAAGGTCCGAAAGGTTCTCCAGTCGCCAACCAGGTTCGGCCCCTCCTCCTGCTTTGCAATCGGACTTCTATTCATGTCTTCTTTAATTACACTCTCTTCTCCTGTAGCCTGCCGTTGTAGAGGTCTCCAGCGGGGAGGAGCCCCCATGCCAGAAGGGCTCATCTTCGGAGGTGCCAGAGGACGTGGATGCGTCCATCAGGGCTCTGATCACTCTCCGCGATCCTGGTGCGGCAATTCTGGAGGATCCTTCTGCATCGGCTGACATCCCAGCTGCTTCGCCAGGCCCGCAGGCGTCGGTCATGACTACGTCCCTTGTTGGCTCCTGTCTGGAAGGACCCTCTACCGCCTCAGCTACTGCCGATCCCCCTGCACAAGAGGTACATCCAGCAGAGCCGACCGCTATCTCATCGGCTGTTGCTCTCGCAGGGCCGACCGCTATCTCGTCGGCTGTCGCTTCTTCTTCTGGGGGTGTGGCTCATGTGGCCTCTGCCGCCGCTGTTCATCTCTCGGAAGGGATGCACCCCCAGGAGCCAATCGTTCCTTCGTCGACTATTGCCACCTCCCTTTCGGTACAGGTATGCCTTTTTCTTTGTAATTACTTTGGTCTTCTCCCGCAATGCTTTGCTCACCCTCTTTTCCTCCAGAACCTGGATCTTTCAGAGCTCCTTGCGTTCGACCCTGCCTCGATCGGGTCGACCATATTGGTAGCCGACGACTCTCCCTTGGGCCTGTCCAGCACTGCCGATCAACTCCTCCGCGTGAAAGATCTTCTATCGGGTCCGATCTCCGCCCTGATTTAGGATTCCAGTGCAGTCAAGCAGATCCTTGATGAGGTCAACTCCCAGCTCCCTGTGAGCCTTCAAGCCAAGCTCTTGCCGGCCGGGTATCTTTCTTCTTTTCGAGCGAAAGTGGCAGAGGCTCACGCAGGATCGAGACTCGGCATTCCCAATCGCTCCTGAGGACCATCATTGCTGAGATGTGCCAGTCGATCAACAAGAAGAAGGCCGCACTCGACGCTAAAGTTGACACATCTGCTTCTGCCCGATGGCTTCACCTCCTGGAGAAAGAACTGGAAGACCTTGACGCTAAAGTCCAGGCCACCAAGCAGCGCATCCAAGAGGAGAAGGATCTTATCGCGGGTTCCAAGCAGGAGGCAGCAGTTTTGACCGCCGAGCTGAGGACGGACTTGGCCGAGCTGAGCAGCTTGAGCAAACAGGTGATGCCGGGGGTGGACGAAGAAGATGAAGCAGTACTTGCTGAAGTTGACCGCATCCGCCTTGATGCTATTGCTACCATCGACGCTTTCCTTCAGCAAACCTGTCCAAGATAAACTTTGTGTTTTTTATGCAGCGAACCTAAAGTCGATGGTGATACATCGGCTATTTGATAACTTGTGATGTTTGATTGCCACAAGCAAACTTCTAAAGTCGATGACATTACATCGGCTGTTCTAATCCCTTTTGTTATCGTGCAAGCCGATCACGCTCATTGGCCCTTCTTCCGTTTCCTGTCTTGCCGAAGCCAAGCGTCGTCGACTTGTCGGCTTGTTGCCTGATGGGTGCCATTGGCTTTATTGTTCGTTAGCCCACATACTTGGGAAGTATTTCTTAAGGTGTTGGCCATTGACTGCTACTGGAAACTTGACGCCGTCCAATTCTTCAAGCATGTACGCGTTCCCGGGCAGGACCTGGTCAACCCTGTATGGCCCGTGCCAGTTTGGGGACCATTTGCCGTATGCCGCGTCCTTAGTTCCCAGTAGTAATACTGCTTCCCAAACCAAGTCTCCTACTTGAAATTCCTTCGGCTTAACCTTTTTATTATATGCACGGGCTACTTTAGCCTTATTTTCCTTAATCTTCTCTAGTGACCATAGCCTGAGTTCCGTGAGATCTTCCACATCATCACTCATCAGAGTAGCATATTCTTCAGCAGATAAGTCATTCTGGTATTCTACGCACCTGGACCCGGCTGTAACTTCCCACGGTAACACGGCTTCCTGCCCGTAGACCAAATGGTAGGGAGAAGTTTTTGTCGCCCCGTGACATGATATACGGTATGCCCAGAGTGCTTCTGACAAAACCTCGTGCCGGCGTCTGGGGTATTCGTCAATCTTCCTTTTGATCAATTTGATAAGGCTCTGATTGGACGCTTCGGCCTGCCCATTTGCCTGAGCATAATATGGAGACGATCTAATCAGCTTGATTCCCATATCAGCAGCAAACTTCTTGAATTCTTCTGAAATAAAAACCGAGCCACCATCTGTTGTAATAGTCTGTGGAATCCTGAATCTGTGAATGATGTGTTCCTTGACGAACTGAATAACATCCTTAGATGCCACCGACTTCATCGGGACCGCTTCCACCCATTTGGTGAAATAATCTGTGATAGCTAGAATGAACTGATGACCCTTGCTAGATGGAGGATTAATTTTGCCGATCATGTCCATACCCCAGCCTCTGAACGGCCATGGTTTAATGATGGGGTTCATCACGGACGCTGGCACCATCTGGATCTTTCCGAACCTCTGACATGCTTGACACCCTTTATAATACTTAAAACAATCTTCAAGCATGGTGGGCCAGTAGTACCATGATCGCCTAATTAGCCACTTCATCTTGTGGGCCGATTGATGAGTCCCACACGTTCCTTCATGAACTTCATGCAGGAGCCGATTGGATTCAACTGGCCCCAAACACTTAAGCAGTAACCCTTCTAAGGTCCTATAAAACATATCATTCCCTATTAGGACATATTTCATGGCTTTGTATCGTATCCTCTTGGGTGCCCCCCGAGCCGAATCCTTCAAGTAATTGAAGCTATCGGCTCTCCAATCTCCCTAGTCCAGGAAATACGCCTGATGAGTTGACCCATCGGCTTTATACCCTGTAGCCAGCTGCGCTAGATCATTGGCTTCGGCATTCCGAGCCCTTGGTATCCAATAAAAATTAATGTACCTGAACTGGGCTATTAGCTCCTGGCATTGGACCCACATTGGGAACAGCAGCTCGCTTTCGCACCTGTATTCTTCTGTAAGTTGGGAGATTACCAATTTTGAGTCCCCGAAAACTTCCACTGCTTCGGCTCCGGCTTCTAGAAGAAATTCCATGCCTTTACGTACCGCCTCATATTCCGCAAGATTGTTGGTACAGGCAACAGGTAATCGGATCGAGAAAGAATACATCGCCCCCCGAGGCGATACCAGTAAGACACCAATACCGCATCCGTCTCCGCAAACTGATCCGTCGAAGTACATAGCCCAGGCTCGTACGGAAAGTGCTGCTATATTGGTATTAACCCTCTCAGCGATGAGATCCGCTAATGCCTGCCCTTTAACCGCTTTTGCAGGTTGATATCGGATATCAAATTCTGATAACGCGAACATCCATTTCCCTAATCGGCTTTTCAATACAGGAGCCGATAGCATATGTTTTATGACATCCGATTTGCAAATGATGATTACCTCAGCCGATAGCAGGATATGGCGAAGCTTGGTGCATGTAAAAAATAAACACAAACAAAGTTTTTCCATATCGGGGTACCTTGTTTCTGCATCCAACAATCTTCTGCTGAGATAAAAAACCACCCTCTCTTTGCCATCATATAATTGCACCACCACTGAAGCAATAGAAGTGTCGCCAACCGATAAATATATGTAAAATGGTCTATCTTGTTGTGGTGGCACCAACACAGGTGGTCTCGACAAATATTCTTTGATTTCTTTGAATGCCCGTTGGTGTTCTGCCCCCCAGCGGAACTCTTCATTGGTTTTGATTTTCACCAACTCCATAAAGGGTTCAATCCGCCCAGATAGGTTAGAAATAAACCTCCTGACGAAGTTAATCTTACCAATAAGTTGCTGGAGCTCCTTCTTGGTAGTGGGTGGCACCATAGTACGCACGGCTTCCTGGCTTTTTAGGCCAATCTCTATTCCTCTTTCATGAACCAGGAATCCCAAAAACTGCCCGGCTGTCACACCAAAGGTGCATTTTTTTGGGTTCATCCTGAGCCCGAACTTTCTAGTTCGTTCTAAAACCTGCCGTAGATCATCCAGGTGCCCTTCGACCGATGCTGACTTTACTACGACGTCATCAATGTAGATTTCCACCAGATTGCCGATCAGATCATGGAAGATGTGGTTCATGGCACGCTGGTATGTCGCACCGGCATTTTTCAAACCGAAGGTCATAACCACGTACTCAAACAGACCCACCGCTCCGGGTACTCTGAATGCAGTTTTGTGTATGTCTTCAGGGGCCATGAAAATCTGATTGTACCCAGCATTACCATCCATGAAACACAAAATCTTGTGACCGGCAGCCGCATTGATTAATATTTCTGCAACAGGCATTGGATATTCATCCTTCGGAGTGGCCCTATTGAGATCTCTGAAATCCACGCAAACCCGCCACCGGCCATCTTTCTTCTGTACGGGTACAACACTTGAAATCCACTCGGCATATCTGCAAGCCCTGATAAATCCGGCTTCTAACATTTTCTCTATTTCCTTCTTCACTTCGACCAAGACATTGGCTTTCATCTGACGTATCCGCTGTTGGAACGGTCGAAATCCACTTTTGAGTGGGAGCCGATGCTCCACTATGCTCCTATCAAGCCCAGGCATCTCCGTATAATCCCAGGCAAAGCAATCGGCATACTCCTTTAACAAAGTTATCATCGGCTCTCGCAAAGACGGATGCAATTTCTTACTAATGAACGTTGGCCGCGGCTTATCCCCAGGACCAATATCTATTTCTTCAAGTTTGTCAGCCGATGTGAAACCGTACCCTAACTTCCCGTCCTCCGTTAGATCAATGCTGCAGATGGGAAAGGAATATAGAAAAACGAATTCCGGCCGATCGTTAGTATCGGCCGATCCACATATTTCATTACTTTCCAAGTTTTTATGAAAAGAATAAGGCCGGCTGTCAGCGCTGGCCATCCCATAACAACTATGTAAAACACCTGTCATCAAAAATTCAATTTTTTGGGGCCGATTGCGCGAACCGGCCTCAATAAGTACATCGTAATGACTTTCCTCACGCAACTTTTCTATTCTGTAAGGCCAGTGGATAAGACCAGCCTTACTCCATTTTTTGTAGCCTCGATGCGATCACACCCTTCTAAACTCATCCCTGAAATCGGCTCTTGATCCTCCGCATCCCATATGCTCATAGCAGCATGCGAAATCTCAATTGAATCGTCTGCCTGAACTACTTCCACTTCGTCCCCATCCCACTGGATCAAACATTGATGCATTGTAGAGGGGATGCAACAGTTGGTGTGAATCCAGTCCCTGCCAAGTAAGATATTGTAGGTACTTTTGCTGTTGACAACAAAGAATGAAGTCGGGATGGTCTTGTTTCCAATGGTGAGATCTACACTGAGGACCCCCTGAGCTTCCGAAGTCTGACCATTAAAGTCACTTAGCGTGACATTTGTCTTGATCAGGTCTCCGGTGGACCGCCCCAAACGGCGCAGAACTGAGTATGGCATAATGTTGACTGCCGCTCCCGTATCTACCAGCATTTTATTAACGGGCTGACCATTAATATACCCTTTAAGATACAATGCCTTCAAGTGCTTGTAATTCTTGGCTTGCGGCTTCTCGAATATTACCGGCCGTGGTCCCAAATCAAGCTGGGCTACTGATGGCTCTGCGTAGGTCTGAGCATGGAATTCTGCAGGAAGTACAAAAACCATGTGTGTACCAGCCGATACCTTCTTATCGGCTTTTGTCGACTTGGGCCGCCATTCTCTCCTTGAAGCGCGCGACTCCTTCTCCTGCACATAATGAACTTGTTCTGCCAGATCCGGCCACGCTTTCCTCAATGTCTCGATGTATCTGGCCTCAGCCTCCTCCAAGCTACGCAGCCGCTGAACCCTGCGCTTCTGGGAATGAGTAAGTCCATCGGGGCACCAACGTGGATGATGATACCTATCTTCTTCTTCATCTTCGCTTCTTGGTGACCAAACCCGCACCTGCCGGGTTGGAGCAGGTCCTAGCCGCTGGAAAACCGAATCCCTTGCTTCTGGCTTCATTGGTCCACACTCCGGGCAATCCTTGATAGTAGGCAGCCGGCTCATACCTGAATCCCAACAGTACCTGAATCCCAACAGTATTAGCCTCTCCGTTCTTGCCCTGGCGGCGTGATGCCATCCCCGCCATGTTGATGCCAAGTGCGAAGTCCAGCTGTCGCCTTGCAGACTGGTCATGATGTTCCACCATATTTACACCAGGAAAAGGCTAAGTGTCCACCTTCATGGCGGTCTGGCCTAGGATCAATCGGCCCTGTTCAATAGCCGACTGGATTTGCTGACGGAGCTCCTTGCAATCACTCGTGCCGTGAGTAAAGGAATCATGCCATTTACAATACGATCTTCCTTTTAACTCCTGTGCTGTGGGAAGTTTATGTCCTTCTGGAAACTTCAACTGCTTTTCCTTCAGTAATAAGTCGAAAATTTGTTTGACCTTACTCACATCAAAGTCAAACCCCTTTGCAGGACCAGTTTGCTTCACCCACTTAGAAGGTACAGGATTTGCACCACGAGCCCATTCCGCAACCGATACTTCCACTTCTTCCCCGGAGTCATCGGCTTCTTCAGTATCAGCTAGCGCTACTTGGCACTTAAACTTTTCTTGGTACAGCTCAGGGTGATGCTGCTCGTGCGTCGTCAACTTCTGAACGAGATGCGCCAAAGAAGTGAATTCCAATTGAAAAGCCAGATCTCTAATCAGCTTCAATAACCCTAGTGACGCCAATTCCACAGCTTCCTTTTCTGAAATCCGTGTTGAATAACACCTGTTTTTCATCTCCCTGAAGCGTCGAATAAACTCTGCCACAGTTTCTCCACGCTTCTGCCGCATCTGCACCAGGTCGGCAATCCCTGCTTCTGCAGCTTCTCAATGATACTGAATATGAAATTGTTCTTTCTGCTGCTTCCATGTACGGATAGAGTCAGGACCTAATGACGTATACCATCCGAAGGCCAGTCCTGTGAGCGATTGCGAGAAAAACCTTACTCGCAATGGATCCGATACAGAAATCATACCCAACTGTGCCAAATATCGGCTCACGTGCTCGATAGAACTAGAACCTTCTGCCCCATTGAATTTGGTAAGCTCGGGGAGCCGATACTTGGGTGGTAATGGGATTAGATCATAATCACCTGGATACGGCTTAGTATAGCCGATCGCTCTCCTCTTTGGTAATATGCCAAACTGATCCCTCAGGATGGTGCTGATTTGCTCCACTGTTTGCGATCCAGGGGCCGAGTGCATACTGTCATGACTCGGCCCGGTAGCATAAGTCGCTAGCCACGCTTGTTTGTCCGCGTCAGCTCCAGAAACCCCTCCAGCTACTTTCTATGCAGAATGTACCGGGTTATTACTGTCAGGAATATATGCACACATGTAACCATGTGGGATTTCCTTGGGTGGCTCGTTGAAGAACTGGTGGTCCGTGGGATCACCCCCCACTTTGTAAACCACATAAGCTGGAGCACCATGTGATTCCGCCGCTGCAAGCGCATAAGGAAATGGAGGTCTGGTCTGGAATGGCAACTCCCCCTTATGGCTTCCCAGAGTAGGCCCAGTCGGAGAATGTTGATGCTTCATAATTTCTTGGACCACTCGCAAAGCTACACGCTCGAAAGCGTTAACCAAACTTTCAGAATGCCGGTGCAACGAATGAGCCACCGCATAATTCACCTCTTGCCACAAAGCTCTGGTACGGTCTTCAGATCGGGTAGACAGATCTACTCCGTCAAGAGCACCCTCAGGTGAAAACCCTCTCCACCTGACACCGTGGCTACGGGTCCTTTCGAAAGAGCCGATGAGATCGGCCTCAAATTGAGCCTTGATTTCATCATATCTCTGCTTATGCTCGACAGAGAGCTCCTCGTAGGTGATCGGATCGTCTCTCGCCATCCCGCCATCTGTGATTGACGGAGTCGACGGTGTCGAGGAAGCTGATGCAGATGATGTTGATGGTGACGAAGTCGATGAAGATGGTGTTGATGATGATGAAGTCGATGAAGATGGTGTTGATGATGATGAAGTCGATGAAGATGGTCCCACTGGGCGTGCCAGAATGTGTTGTCAATCGAAACCCACCAGCGAATGACGACAGGCAACACGAGGAGCCGGGAGGCTCCCGGGACGGCTGGTGGGCCCCGGTCCCTCGGTCAACGGCCCAGCGATCTGGCGCACACCCTGGCTTGGAGTCGCTAGGCGTGCCACCTGATCCTGCACCCGATCAGGAAGGTGTGATTCGTAAGATTCCTGTAAGCGCAGACACTTGTAAAGGTTAGTCCGAGCCGTGATCGGCTCATCGCTCCTCTCCGGTATCAGCTATGAAGAGCCGATTGCATCAATACCGGATCGGATCTTCGGGACAGGCAATGTACATATATAATAATGAAGTAAAGCTTGCTCCATAGATATCAATCCAATCCAATCTACGACAACTAAGCCCTCACTACACAATCGGAACATCCTACACGTGATTGAGCCTAATGAATACGCAGAAGCACCAGAATAATCAACCTAAATAAAGATCCTAAAAACAGCTGAAGAGCCGATTCCTAGAAAAACCTCTACTCAGGCTACGATCCGATACTAACATACTACCGGAACTTTCAACTCGTTTGCAAGGCCTAATCATGCACATATCGAGCTAAATCTCTAATAGATAGAAACTAGCCATAACAGATTGAATCTATTAATACAAACAAAGCAAGACGCAATCATCGCATTCATGATTGAACATGATGATTGCAGGGCGCGCAAGAACAACGAACAGAGCATGATCATGATATAAAGAAAATAACATTACTCTATGCGCGCTATGATAACTAATGCTACTCGCCATCTACAAGGCTTCAGAACGAGCAACATATGAAACGAACACGCAAGGGCAATGCGCCCCCGATCACGCAGAGCGTGATCGGGGCCGCATGGCACTTACCCGATGAAAACCCTGTAACAGGGGAGGCGATGCGCCGTGAGTTGTTGATGAATGATTCTCTTCTTCTTGTTTATTCGCGGTACATATTTATAGTCCGTAGACTTGTTCTCTTTTAACTAACCCTAACCAAACATGACACGAATCCTAACTACCTATATCTGAGTTTACACGGCCTTACTGGCCCCAAACACCTGTACAAGGTCCGATCCGCAAGCTTACCGTAACCATCTCCTAGGCCCTTCTTGCTCCACGGCCCACTTTTGGCCCGTCTAGAATATGGCGATAACAGTATCCAAGATCCGAATAGGTTGCTCCGTGTAAGATAGATCGGGTTCGATCTCAATAGTACGGGTCTCAACGATTTCTATGGGTACTTTGATAAACTTCTTAAGTTGAGAAACATGGAAAACATCGTGGATGGCAGCCATTTGAGATGGAAGGCAAAGTTTGTAAGCCACTGGGCCGCAAAGTTTAAGGATCTCAAAGGGTCCGACATACCAGGGAGCTAATTTCCCTTTTATGCCGAAACGCTGAACACCTTTGATAGGAGATATCCGAAGATAGACAAAATCTCCTATTTGGAACTGTAAAGGTTTCCTTCTTCGATCTGCATAACTCTTTTGTCTGGACTGGGCTATTTTGAGATTGGCTTGAATAATTCTGACCTTATCTTCAGCTTCGATGACTAGATCTGGTCCAAAGATTTGGCGTTCGCCGGTCTCAGACCAACTCAAAGGATTTTGACATTTTTGGCCGTATAGCGCCTCAAAGGGAGCCATCTAAAGACTAGCTTGATAGCTGTTGTTGTAAGAAAACTCGGCCAAGGCAAGATATTTTTCCCAGATTGTACCATAATGGATAATACAAGCTCGAAGCATGTCTTCAAGGATTTGGTTAACTCGCTCAGTCTGCCCACCAGTCTAGGATGGTATGCAGAGCTTCGAATCAGTTTGGTTCCAAGAGCAGACTGCAATTGTTCCCAGAAGAGCGCAATGAATTGGGCCCCTCGATCAGAGATGATGGTCTTGGGGACACCGTGTAATCGAACAATTTGATCAAGATAGACTTCGGCATACTTCTTAGCTGAGTAAGTGGTATGCACGGGAAGAAAATGAGCCGTTTTAGTAAGTCTATCAATGATTACCCATATGGAGTCATGCTTTTGAGATGTGTTGGGAAGACCAACAATGAAATCCATACTAATGTCTTCCCACTTCCATGACGGAATAGTTAATGGTTGGAGTGTACCAGAGGCCTTTAGATGGCTGGCTTTAACTCTCTGGCACGTATCACACTCAGATACATACTTAGCAATTTCTCTTTTCATTCTGGTCCACCAAAAATGTTGTTGTAGATCTTGGTACATTTTGGTGCTACCAGGATGAATAGAGAATTTGGATAAATGTGCTTCATCAAGGATTTGTTTACGAAGTTGATGATCTTTAGGTATAACGATACGATTGTTGAACCACTAAACTCCTTGAGGGTCAGTATGGAAACACTTGTATTTAGCTTCTCCTTGAGATAGTCTTAGCTTGATAATTCTAATACCCTCATCATGTAGTTGTGACATGATGATTTTATCTCGAAGAGTAGACTCGATAGATAAAAGATTTAGACAACCTTGAGGAATAATCTCTAGATTGAGTTTTCTTATCTGATTGCAGATAGTGTCACTGAAGGTTGCTATGGATAAGCAGTGACAATGTGCCTTGCGGCTAAGTGCATCCGCAACCATGTTAGCTTTGCCAGGATGGTAGTGTACCTCAAGATTGTAGTCTTTGATCAATTCTAACCAACGCCTTTGCCTCATATTCAGGTCAGCTTGGGTAAAGATATATTTGAGGCTCTTATGGTCAGTGTAGATGTTACATTTAGCACCCATAAGATGATGTCTCCAAATCTTGAGAGCATGAATAACAGCTGCCAATTCAAGATCATGAGTTGGATAGTTTTGCTCATGATTCTGAAGTGCTCGGGATGCATAAGCAATGACCCGGTTGTTTTGCATCAGAACACAACCAAGGCCAGTTCCAGAAGCATCGCAATAGACATCAAAAGGCTGGGTATTATCTAGCTGAGCTAGTACTGGAGCAGTTGTCAAAAGTTTTCTCAAGGTGTGGAATGCTTCATCACACTGATCATCCCAGCGAAACTTAACTTCTTTCTTAAGTAGCTCAGTCATGGGTTTGGCTATCTTGGAGAAATTTGGAATGAATCGGCGATAGTATCCCGCCAATCCAAGGAAACTTCGGATTTGATGAACTAAAGTTGGAGGCTTCTAGTCCATAACCTCCTGGACTTTAGTTGAATCAACCGATATGCCTTCACTGGAGATAGTATGTCCCAAAAATTTCACACTATCCAGCTAGAATTCACATTTCGAGAATTTGGCATAAAGGCGATGATCACGTAGTCATTGAAGAACGACACGTATATGATTAGCATGGCCTTCTTTAGTCTTGGAATAAATCAGAATGTCATCGATGAAGACCACGATGAATTTATCGAGTTCCGGCATAAAGACCGAATTCATGAGGTACATGAAATATGCCGGTGCATTGGTAAGCCCAGAGGACATAACTAGATATTCATATAATCCATATCTGGTCGAGAAAGCCGTTTTTAGAATATCACAGGACCTGATTTTAATTTGATGATAACCAGAGCGTAAGTCAATCTTGGAAAAGACCTTAGCTCCAGCTAGTTGATCAAATATGATATCAATGCGGGGAAGAGGGTACTTATTTTTGATAGTGACCGCATTGAGTGGACGATAATCGACACATAGCCTTAAGCTATTGTCCTTTTTCTTTACGAAGAGAGTAGGATAGCCCCATGGTGAAGCACTTGGGCGTATGAAACCTTTGTCAAGCAGATCTTGAAGTTGGATTTTTAGCTCGGCCAATTCATTTGGGGGCATACGATATGGCCTCTTTGAAATAGGAGCTGTGCCAGGTTGAAGTTCAATAATAAACTCAATGTCTCTGTCTGGTGGCATTCCAGGCAAGTCGTCTGGAAAGACATCGGGATACTCGCAGACTACAGGAATATCTTTCACTTTAATGTCTGTGATAGCATAGGTACAAGAGTGTAGATACTCCTGTTGAGGCAGATAGAGGGTAGTTGCTCCTTGATGTGGTGAATTAATCTCAATAACTCGGGAAGAGATGTCTAGCAGTACTCTATGTTCTGTCATCCAATTTGTCCCGAGTATAACATCAATACCCTCTAGGTTTAACAGAACCAAATCAGTTCGGATTTCTTTGCTACCTAACTGAATTGGCACCTTTTTGACCATTTGGTCAGATGTAATCTTTCCTCCAGGGGTAGAAATCATATATGACCCCTTGGTAGGACAAAGATCAAGTCCTATTCGGGTACTACAGTTGTTACTAATGAAACTATGAGTTGCTCCTGAATCGAATAATGTAACAACTGGTTTGTGGTGAATAGAGAATGTGCCCGACATGACAGGGGCTCCATCCGGAAGTTCTGCAAGGGTGGTGAAATTAACTTGCCCTTGTCGAACTTGCATCATCGGTCTTTTGCCCTTGTTCTGATTATTCTGATTGGAACTCTGCCCTTGATTAAGTTTCTTGGGCTGTGGACAATCCCTGATGAAATGATCCGTACTCCCGCAATTTAAACAGCAAAAAGTGCTGCTTTTCTGTTGAACTTGTTGAACATTTGGCCATGGGCCAATTTGTTGTGGTTGTTGCAGAGATACGGGAGGTTTATACTCTCCTTGTTGTTGAGGTGGCCTGAAAACCAGTCTACCGATCGGGGCATTTCGCTGTGGCGCTCTAGGCGGTGCACTCTGAACAAATCAATACCACGAGGGTTGAACACTTGCTGGTCCAGTGGAAATCCTTCGCTTCTTTTCGGCACGGTGTGCCGTGATGCAATCCTCCTGAGTCAAGGCCATGTTAACCAGCTCACTGAATGTACTTGCCGTGATAATGTTCAGACGTTCTTTGAGCTTAGCGCTCAAGCCTCAATGAAAACGATCTTGCTTCTTGGCGTCATTATCAGCATAATAACCCGCATACTGACACAGGTGATTAAAAGCCTGTGCATATTGCAGTACGGTGCGGGTGCCTTGAGTGAGTGCCAAGAACTCATTCAGTTTCCACTCCAACAGCCCTTCAGGTATATGATGTGCCCTGAAGGCATTACGGAATTCTTCCCAGGAGATAACATGGCCATCAGCTTGCATGGCACAATAATTATCCCACCAGATACGGGCAGCTCCGCGCAATTGTTGTGCAGCGAAGTGAGCCTTGCTAGAATCCTCACATGGAATCGTAAGAAGAGCAAACTTGGATTCAATGGTGCGGAGCCAAGCATCGGCATCCAAGGGCTCCACCACTTCGCTGAATAGCGGGGGTTGGGTACTGAGGAAATCTTGATAGGTTGCCACCTGAGGTTCATCACGACCTCCTCTTGATTGCTGGCGCTGTTGATTCTGCTGTGCTTGTACCAATAGATTGAGAAGTTCGGTTTGCCGAGCCATAACCTCGGCTAGATTTAGAGGTAGTGGTGGCGGTTGTTGGGAACCGCTGGCCTGATCTGCCTAAAAACCTTCCGGGGTTCCATATGTGGCTCCAACCATCTGAAACAAGAATTCAGATGATGAAATGTATTTACCCTGCTGAGAACTTACGAGGTAACTGGAACAAGACAACTGATTCTGATAACAGCAAAGGCTGGAAATCAAAAAGATACATAAGATACCCAACTAAAAGATTCTATCGGAACCATGCTAAGAATAACCAACATGTCACCTATCCTTAGGAAAGCAACAAAATTAAGCACCCATTTTGTTGGTTAATATATTATGCATGCATATACTATTCGACCTCACAACCAAAAATAACTGCCGAATATCTTCGGACTTACGTAGTTAATTTCGGTGGCATAATACATACGTCTCTCACTATTAACTAGTCGGTAAACCCTATCCGTCTTAATTTTCGTAATCGTGGTTAGGGTACCTGCAGAAAATCACAATATATATTCAATGAACCTTTCATGCCAGCATATCATGAAAGCATCCCCAATCATTACTGTTCACTATATAAACAACATTTGTACCATTACCGCCGTACAGACAACGTTAGCATACGTCATCGAAACAACGTATTCACGGGGATACCGCAACATGCGGGGGTGTTGCTGTTCATACCCTGTACTTAACTATATACTCCCAATATAGTCAACCGAGGTTGATATATTGGCAGCATCTCAAGTAGGCCACTGCTTGAGAATCAGCGTTCGGTTCGCATCACCGACGGGAAGGCTAACTCCCCAGTTAGCTGAGGATCCTTACCTTCTTACCTTACCATCGAAGGTGTCGTTGCTGAATGTAAGGTTGGATTATGCATAATTTAAGTTTTGACAGAAAAATAATGCTGGTAGTTAGAGCTATATATATATATATATATACTATAGCCACCTTTAATTCCCTTAAATATCACCCTAGGGCTTTACGTACTAACACTACCGGACACGGCTGATTTGCCGAGTGCCCCGGGCACTCGGCAAAGACCTAAAGGCACTCGGCAAAGGGTTTGCCGAGAGCCCCACTCGACAAAGGGCTCTCGGGTAAGCCGGGGTCGGCAAAGGAGCCTTTGCCGAGAGCTTTTCCTCGGGCTCTCGGCAAAGAATTTACCGAGAGCCAAAAGCGGCCCTCGGCAAAGAAAAGTGGCCGTCACGGCGCGCCACCGTGGATGGAGCCTTTGCCGAGTGTCACCGTCAGGCTCTCAGCAAAGGATTGAGTCAACGGCCACCCTGGTCGCCTTCTTTGCCGAGTGCCTAGTCAAGAGCACTTGGCAAAGAGGGCATCCAGAGCGTGCGCCGTTCTCCCTCTTTGCCGAGAGCCACTGGAGCCAGCACTCGGCAAAGCTTGTTTTTTTAATAACCTCCCTATTTTCTCTCCCTCCCCGGTTGGGAAGCCTCCATTGTACACATAATAAAAGCATCACAGAGCAATATCGCATAAATATCACAAAATGTCTCATAATGCCACCAAAGCCACATTCAATGTAGCCAAGTATATCACAAAGTACACAATGAACAATCAAAGTACATTCAATCTAGCTAAGTCTCAAATGCAAATAACTCCATCATCTATGCCGAAGGTGGCCAGTTGCTCCTGTTGGTCTGATTTGGAGAAATATACGGATCATTGGAGGCCGCCGACTGATTCTGCAACATATAGATGAAATGTATGAGTGAAATGACAAAATAAATGACATATTGAACATTGCATACTCACTGAAGTAGAAAACGGATCGGTGGGTGGTCTAGCTGGGGTGACGAAGGGAGGTGGTGGAGGTAGACCCGTCGCGGCGCCAAGACTCTGAATGTACGCGAACATGGTCGCCATCCTCTGTCGGTCAGCCTCCCACTTGGCCTCCATCTCTGCCCTCATCCTTGCCTCCAACTCCATACATTCTCTCCTCTCTTCTTCCAGCTGAGCCTGTAAAATTTTTACCCCAATATTACAATAATACAAAAGAGAAGTTATGTAATATAATAGATAAAAAACGAATGAATAAGCAACAACCTGGAGTGCCTAGAGATGGGTCGTCGAACTGTCCGGACGAGGTCGGATGCCTGCGCTCGAGCTCGTTTGCCGTGCTTTTATCTGAGATAGAGTCGGAGTAGAAGAGGAGTCGATCGCGCCGTCGCAAATCCAGTACCGTCCATGCTTCTTTCCTCCTCCGACCTTCAAGACAATTTCAGCGTCAAGATCCTCCTGGGTCGGATCGTACTCTGGCCCGTGCACCTCCCTCGCCATCGATGTGTACTCATTGAGGCGAGTATAGATGCTCGGGTTGATGTACGCCTCGGGCCCGTCCTCCGTGTTGTAGCTGACGCTGGATGTCGCTTTACCCTTGTGGGATAGAGCATACGCCATGAATTTGTTTGCACTGCTGCCCTCCATGTGCCGCCGACTGCGAGAAACAAGATGATGAGAAATCATGCATAGTTGAATAACAACAAAGCAAGTAAAGTCGCGTACCCATGCTTGGGCGTACTCGGTCAGGTTACGGTTGCCTTGGTGGTGTGGCACACCGGCCATAGTCAGACGGTTCTCACGACGCTCCTGGTGCAAAGCGTTCCAGTCGTCGGATAACCACTTAGCAACTATCTGCTGCCAGCACTCAGGAAAGTGGGCACAGCAATGAGGAACCATCTACACGACATCAAGTAGAAGACATATTAGTAGAGGACATTAAGCCAACTTAATGTAAAAAGAAATCAAATTTTTGTATTTACCTGCAAGTACTGCTCCTTAGTCAACGTCATAGTTCTTGCTTGCGTCTTGGTGACCTTCTGTCCAAGGACGACGGCGTGGTAGTTGATGATTGACTGGAGGCGCTGCTCGTAGAACATGTCGGTAACGAGCTTTTTGCAGCAATACTCGGCAACCACATCCGCCTGCGCGTCCATCCCGGGCTGGAGTTTGTAGAAATCCTGCAATAAACACGATATATATATTTCAATCATATTATCAAGGATGTGCAACGAATGCGATATATTGATCACTTACCCAAAGCTCGCCCTTCACTCGCTCAGCCAAGTTGGGCCACTGTCCGCCGGCAACATCCCGCATGTCGGGGACGACCCGGTAGGGCTCCCACGTATAGGCCGGACACGGCTCTCCGGCCAACGTGACCAGGCTAGGGAAGTGATCCCTAACCAGAAGACCCAAGATGCCATTCACATGGCGTCTGTGAGCACCAACGGGCCTCTCCACAACTATCCAGTTCCTGCACAAGTGATTGATAAAAATTATTAATTTGTACCACAAATTTGAAATTATAACGTAAACAAGTACTGAAAACATGTAAATTTACTTATCCCCTTCGGGAGCTATGATCAGGCGTTTTGCTTCAGGAATCGGTCGCTAGGGGAGACTCGCTGGACCTCGCTGGTAGACGGTTGACGAACCAGAGGCCTCCGTGCCCTCCTCGTCCGCCTGCTCGTCGTCCCCTGGCCCCTCCTGGTGGACCACCTCGTCCTCCTGCTCGTCCTCCCCTCCGGGAGCGCCTGCTCCTCCTCCTCCGGGAGCGCCTGCTCCTCCTCCGGCGGCACCTCCTCCTCCGGGAGGCACCTCCTCCTCCAGGAGCGCCTGCTCCTCCTCCGGCGGCGCCTGTGTTGTCGCCCTCCTGCCACTCCCCCTCCTCCTCCTGTAAGACGGTCCCTCAGCCGTCTCGGACGTCGGCTCACTGCTCCCCACCGAAAACCTCTTGTAAAGGGCCGCTACACTCTTCTTCATCCCGCGGCCCACCATCTCTGGTGAATCACCTGCAATTAAAAGAATATTAATAAGTATAGATAAATATATAATACATACTTAGATAAATACATAAAGAAAATAGAACATAATTGTGGCAGAACCGCTCGAATTATTCCGGCTCAAGTGCGTTATTGATCGCCGTACAACTGCAATCAGCTTAACGCACTTCAAACGGAACAACCCTTTGGTCTGTCGGGTCTCCGCCCGATACAACCACGGTTCAGCAGGATCGAAGCAGGTTTACCTCGCACAAAGGCGAGTTCACATCATAGAATAGCTCATCAACTTTTTAATTTACAACCATACATACATTATTACAAACCGAGTTCAAAGATAAGTAAATTCATACAAACCATGTTCAAACTGACAAGCGTAACAGCTTGTCTAAACTCACAGCGGAAGAAAAAGTTTTTACGCGACTACACACGTCGCGAAGACGGACACCAAGCTTAGCCCAGGGCCTGGTGTCACTCCGGAGGGTCTGTGCCGGCCGGGGACGGGTCCCACTCCACGGACCAGCCAAAAGGAACGGACGTTGGCCACACAAGGTTGTCCGTGGGATTCTCATAGGTCGTACCTGAAAACAGATATTGGCAAGGCTGAGTATTCTAATACTCAGCAAGGCTTACCCGGGGCTGGGTATACTTAGCCCTTAACTAGACTCATGAAGGCATTGTAAAGGCTCTGGGTTTATTTTCAGCTAAAAAGTAACAAAGAGTATGTACTACTTTCAAGTTTTAGCTTTCATCTTCTAGTTGAGTAATTATTCTAGATTAGCACCTACACTAAGCAAGCAAGGTAGTGATTATCATTCATCAAGATTGTCCATCATTAGTTCCACTTCTTACTCAATGTGGTAAAAGGGATAAGCAATCTCAATCCTCGTGAGAGGCGGACGATTCGAATCGAATTTAACCTTGCAAGGTACACCTAACTCACACGCTCGGAATACCAACAGGGCGTTCCAAGCAACCGTTTCCCTCATATTCCGGGTTATGGATCAGGGCCACCACAAGCGACTGCAGGACCGTACGCACACCCAATGTGTACAGGACATACGTCTGTAGCGCGACTACAAAACCCGTATTCCTGTCTGCCTTGCAAAACGTACTCCCACACGTCGGTGCGTGTAAACATAAAATAAAAGTCGAGTGGTGGAGACAAGTCCATTTGCCAGGCCATTCGGGTACTAGGCTTACCGCTTACCATATTTCGCGGTATGTGGTTAGTACTTTCAAAAACTTAGCCACCACTACCACACATTTCGACCTTAAAGCTTTTATCAAAACAGACAGGGTAAACTTCCAGGTCATGATACAACACATGACCCTGTCCGTCATCCTTATAGTGGTTGCAGGAATGTAAACATGCAACTCCTATATCGCGCGAGTGACAGAAAATCACCCGACTTCTACCGGTCCTATTAGCGGAGCATCTATCCGATAAGGACTCGGGAGCATTACATTGGGTTCCTAGGATTCATGCATCTAGGGTTTCACCTCAATTCCTAGACTTAATGCAAGATATAATATAGATAGACATAGATTGCAGTGTAAATAAAATAATGGGATATGTCCGGGGCTTGCCTTCTGGAGTGGGGGTGGGGGCAGGAGAGTCAGAGGTTTCCGAACTCGGGTTCGGAGCTTCAGTTAGTCCTTCGACGACTTGCGCTGGATCTTCTGGAAAGCTTTGGTCTTGTCCTAAGACCAGTTCGTAATCCCCGTCATCGAGTGTCGTAGATTCTATATGAGATGCAATAAATTAAATAAGGTGAAAATTAAATTTAGAATTTCATATTTCAAATAGTATAACTCATCCAATTAACACACAAACCTACATAAAATAAAGAGGTTTTAGATTTAAACACTATTTATATAGATATGGTAGAGTTTATTGTAATACAAATTAAATATTTGTATTAAATTTGAAATGAACTAAAATTTGAATTCAAAACTTTAAATAAAAGATCATAGAAATTTGATTATACATTAAACATTATATAATATCACATTAGTAGATGATGAAATATTCCAACTAGAGAAGGCTATACATTGGGTGTCTTTTAAATTTGAAAATTTCAAAATAAAAGAAGTTAAGTTTAAATCAAAGTTAAGTTTGAAATTTTGCACAAAGTTATCTGGAGCTCATGGAAAATTTATGCCAAACTTCATAAGTAATCAAGCATTGAAAATCAAAGTTATGTATAAGTTATTCCCTAAACTTAGGTTTAAAATAAAGATAAAAGTACATTGTTTCACACTAAACTTTATTAACCAAAGTTATAGAAATTGAAATCTAGTTTCTAACAAAACTAGTTTTGTCATTTTAGGATTTTTCTGTGAATTACTACGAATTTTACAAGGCAGAAAATGCTTTCACATGAAATAATAGACATCCTTTATACATCAGTCCCTGGGTTTCACAAATAACCCCCTGGAAATAAAACATCTAGAGCAATCAGGTCCAGGCCATGGCCGGTGGTGGGGGAGCACATGTCCGGCCGAATTCCGGCCGGGGAGGTTGCCGGCGGTGAGGGGAAAAAGGAAGGGGAAGCACGAGGGGGTCTTGGGCTACCTGTGGGTGGTCTCGGGGGGAGGGCTCGGGATGGCCGGAATCGAGCTGCCCACGGAGGGCCGGGCCGGCGGCCGGAGGCACACGGCGGCGGGGTGGTTCCAGCGTGCGGGGAAGGAAACGGCCGGGCTGGAGAGCTGCGGTGGGGCACGGGGGAGCTGCTGGTGTAGTCGATTTGGGAAGGAAACGAGCGGAGGAACGAGTTCCACGGTGACCGGAGCTGGGCGGCGCTAATGGGGCGGCGGCGAGGTCTGTACGTGCGCGCGGGGAGGGTCTGGAGCCCCCTTTTATAGGCAAACGGAGCGGGAAAGGGGTGCACGGCAAGCTGAGCTCGGATTTGGGGTTGCTACCGGGGGAGAGGAACCTCGGAGGCGCGGCGGCGGCAGGGAACACCGGCGAGCGGCTCTGGCAGCGCACAGACGCCGTGGCGCGCGGGCAGGGCGCCAATAGGGGGGGGGTTGGAGCGGTGGACGAGCAGAGGGACGACGCGTGGACGGGGGGCACAGGAGATGGCCGGCGGTGGCCTAAATCAATGCTCTGCGCCGGCGGCAGGAGGAGCCAGAAGCAGAGCAGGGAGGAGCAGAGGCGCTAGGAGGAAGAAAGGGGATGAACTGAACTAGGGACTGATCTATGAAATCAGGGAAAAGCAGGGACCTTACTGAAAAAGACTTGCAACTTTTAAACCAGTGCTCAAATGAAGATGGTCCAAAAAGCAAAAGTGCATGGTTTTTCAAACTCTACAACTTCTCTTTAAGGTTCATCTGCATTTGAGCAATAGTTTTTGGAAAGTAAATAGACTTAGCAATAATTTCACATTTTATGTAAATCCATAAGTAAGATTACTTTTACACATCTACCCTATGGTAATTTCATATATTTTTGCCATTTGACCACAGATATCAATTTTGCAAAACTACCCTCATGCTTTTGAACTTTTTCCCTCTATTTCTACCCATTTGCATAAGAGGACCTTTAGTTTAAATTATTTACATAAACATCACTTTTTCCATAACATCACACATACATAAAACATTCATTTGCCATACTTTAGACATAAAAGCATAGCAAAACTCTAGGGTGTGACCAAGCTAATTACCTGAGTGTCACAGCCTTCCCCCCTAAAAAGAATCTCGTCCCGAGATTCCGAAGCAGGATAGGACAGGAAGATTAAGCTCGAAGATTGGTTTGGAAGAAATCAGGAAAGTTGTGTTGAAGATAAGATTCGGTTTCCCATGTTGCCTCTTCTTCTATGTGATGGTTCCACTGAATCTTGTACATTTTGGTGGTCTCTCTTCTTGTACTTCTTTCTTTCGTGTCGAGGATTCTGATCGGACGTTCTGTATAGGTCAGATCCGGTTCGATTTTGATAGCTTGGGAATCGATGACCGCAGTGGGGATCTTAACACACCTTCTGAGTTGGGATACATGGAAGATATTATGGATGGCCGCTAGTTGAGGAGGAAGTTGGAGACGGTAAGCTACAGGTCCACAAATTTCAAGGATTTCAAAGGGTCCGATGTATCGAGGAGTAAGTTTTCCTTTTACACCGAATCTTTGAACACCTCGAATAGGAGATACCCGAAGATATACGAAGTCTCCGACGTGAAACTGTAATGGTCTTCTTCGTATATCCGCGTAGCTTTTCTGTCGAGATTGGGCGGCCTTTAGATTGTCCTGGATACGCCTAACTTTATCTTCTGCTTCCACAACTAGATCGGGTCCAAAAATTTTACGTTCGCTGATTTGTGACCAATTCAAAGGAGTTCGACATCGGCGACCGTATAAAGCTTCAAATGGGGCCATCTTAATACTTGCCTGATAGCTGTTATTGTAAGAGAATTCTGCTAATGACAAGTATTTATCCCAGTTTTTGTCAAATTGGAGTACACAAGCTCTGAGCATATCTTCTAGAATCTGGTTTACTCGCTCAGTTTGCCCATCTGTCTGAGGATGATAGGCAGAGCTTCGAATTAATTTAGTTCTGAGAGCATCATGAAGCTGCTCCCAAAATCTAGCGACGAATTGCGCTCCACAATCAGAAATGATCGTTTTAGGTACTCCATGAAAACGAACAATTTGATCTAAATAGATCTCGGCATACTTCTTGGCAATATACGTAGTATGCACGAGAAGGAAATGTGCAGTCTTGGTTAATCGATCAACGATTACCCAAATAGAGTCATGCCTCCGAGAAGTGTTGGGCAAGCCAACAATAAAGTCCATACTGATATCCTCCCACTTCCATGAGGGAATGGGTAGAGGTTGAAGGATACCAGCAGTCTTCAAATGACTGGCTTTGACTCTTTGACAGATATCACATTCTGACACATATTTGGCTATTTCTCGTCTCATACGAGTCCACCAAAAGTTCTGTTTCAGATCCTGATACATCTTCGTACTGCCAGGATGTATAGAGAATTTGGACAAATGGGCTTCGTCCATTATTTGTTTTCGGAGTTTATGGTCCTTTGGTACAACAATACGCTCATTGAACCATAATACTCCTTCAGGATCTATTCGGAAGCATTTATATTTCCCCTTTCCTTGCATCAGCTTCTGTTTAATGATTCTAATTCCTTTATTATGCTGTTGCGCTAGAACAATGCTATCTCTGAGTGTGGCTTCAACCGAAAGATGGTTTAAGTCACCTTGAGAGATGATCTCTAGGTTGAGCTTACTCATTTCCCAACAAAGAGTTTCATCGAATGTTTCAATGGATAGGCAAGAACAACGTGCTTTGCGACTAAGGGCATCTGCAACGACATTGGCCTTGCCTGGATGATAATGTACTTCCAAATCATAATCCTTGATAAGTTCTAGCCAGCGCCTTTGCCTCATATTCAGGTCTGCTTGGGTAAAGATATACTTGAGGCTTTTATGATCAGTGTAGATATGACATTTCGTACCCATTAGATGGTGTCTCCAGATCTTTAGGGCATGAATAACAGCTGCGAGTTCGAGATCATGGGTGGGGTAATTTTGTTCATGAACCCTAAGTGCTCGTGGTGCATATGCAATCACTCGGTTGTCTTGCATAAGTACACAACCAAGTCCAGTCCCTGATGCATCACAGTAGATGTCAAAAGGTTTTGAGACATCTGGTTGAGCTAAAACTGGAGCCGTTGTAAGATGATTTCTGAGAAGATGAAATGCATCTTCGCATTTCTGATCCCAGGAGAAGTTCACATCTTTCTTTAGTAGTTCGGTCATAGGTTTGGCTATTCTAGAAAAGTCAGGAATGAAACGTCGATAATAGCCAGCTAGACCGAGAAAACTGCGAATTTGATGGACTGAGGTCGGGGGTTTCCAATCCATCACTTCTTGTACTTTACTGGGATCGACAGATATTCCATCACCAGAAATGGTATGGCCCAGGAATTTAACTGTATCTAACCAAAATTCACATTTAGAGAATTTGGCATATAGGTGGTGGTCTCTTAATCGCTGAAGGATGACATGGAGATGTTTAGCATGATCTTCTGGAGTTTTAGAATAGATCAAGATGTCATCAATGAAGACCACGACAAACTTGTCGAGCTCTTGCATGAAGACAGAATTCATGAGATACATGAAATAGGCTGGGGCATTAGTGAGACCAAACGACATGACAAGATACTCCTATAGACCATACCGAGTGGAGAAAGCTGTTTTTGGAACATCATTGGGCCAAATCTTAATTTGATGGTAGCCGGAACGAAGATCTATTTTAGAAAACACCTTGGCTCCGGCTAGTTGATCAAAGAGGATATCAATGCGGGGTAGAGGATACTTATTTTTGATAGTCACCGCATTGAGAGGACGATAATCCACGCATAGCCTCAAGCTATTGTCTTTCTTTTTCACAAATAAGGCTGGACAACCCCATGGTGATGCACTTGGACGAATAAAGCCTTTGTCTAAGAGATCTTGGAGTTGGGTTTTTAATTCAGCCAACTCATTAGGAGGCATACGGTAGGGTCTCTTAGAAATAGGGGCGGTACCAGGTTGGAGTTCTATAATGAACTCGATATCTCTGTCTGGAGGCATTCCAGGTAAGTCATCTGGAAAAACATCTGGATATTCGCAGACGACTGGAATATCCTCAAGTTTGACCTTAGATATGGCATAGGTGCAAGAGTTAAAGGATTTTGGTTGTGGAAGATAAAGAATGGTAGGCTCATTTTCCGGGGAACCTATCTCCACGGTTCTTGAAGGAATATCTAGAGACACATGATGTTGGGTCATCCAATTTACTCCTAAAAGAATATCTATTCCTTTTAGGTCTAGTAAGAGTAAATCTGCCTTCATCTGATTGTTACCCATCTGAATTGGTACACTTCTACAAACTTGATTTGAGGAGATATTACCACCCGGAGTTGTTATCATATAAACTCCATTAATAGGATAGATATCCAAGCCTATTTTAGTCCCACAATCCATACTGATAAAACTATGGGTGGCACCAGTATCAAAAAGAACAATAACGGGATGATAGTTGATAGAAAATGTACCCGTCATTATCGGTGCCCCTTCAGGGAGTTCGGAGAGTGTGGTGAGATTCACCCTCCCTTGTCGGACCTGCACCACTTGTCTCTTACCCTTGCCCTTGTAGTTTGGATTAGACGTTTGCCCTTGGAATGATTTCCTAGGTTGAGGGCAATCCTTAATGAAGTGGGACGGGCTTCCGCAATTGAAACAACGATTATTGTTGTTTCCTGGAGTAGCTGGCGGAAAGCTCGGCCGCAGACCTTGTTGGGGTTGTTGTTGAGTTTGGGGCAGGGGTGGTCGGTTGAATTGTACTTGCTGGGGAGGTCGGGCTACCCATCTGCCAGACAAAGTATTACGAGGCGGAGCTCGAGGGGCATTGCTCGGAATCAACCGATACCGCGGCGGCTGTGGAGTTGCAGGTCCTGTAGGTACCTTCCGTTTCTTTTCAGCTCTATGGGCGGCAATGCAATCTTCCTGAGTAATGGCCATGTTGACCAACTCATTGAAATCGTTGGCCTTCACTAAATTCAATCATTCTTTGAGCTTGGTGTTTAGGCCTCGACGGAAGCGATCACATTTGCGGGCATCAGTGTCCGCATGTGATCCCGCATACTGGCACAAGTGATTGAAAACTTGCGCATACTGGGTGACAGTGCGGGTACCTTGGGTCAAACTTAAAAATTCATTGAGCTTCCGCTCAATGAGTCCCGCTGGTATGTGGTGTGCTCGAAATGCAGTCCGAAACTTGTCCCAGGTGACGATGTGATCGACGGGTTGCATAGCATGGAACTGGTCCCACCAAAGACGAGCAGTGCCCCGGAGTTGCTGGGCTGCAAAGAGCACCTTATTCTCATCTGCACATGGGGCTGGTAATAAGGCGAACTTGGATTCGATAGTTTGAAGCTAAGCATCTGCGTCCAAAGGTTCATCGGCCTTATGGAATAATGGCGGTTGAGTGCTGAGGAAGTCCTGGTAGCTGGCTGACAAGGGTTCACCTCGGCCTCGAGGTTGCTGCTGGAAATGGCCCATCTGAGCTTGTACAAGTTGATTTAGAAGCTCGGTTTTCCGGGCCATAACCTCGGCCAGGTTTGGAGGTGGCGGTGGTGGTTGCTGAGAACTACCAGGTTGTCCTGCCCGGAATCCTTCCGGGGTTCCACGAGTAGCTCCAACCATCTGAAATCAAGGAGACATCCATTGTTAACCATAATCTTGCTCCAATGTCAGATAATATGCAATTATCAAACAGACTTGTAACGCATATGTCCCATTCAATCCACTTGTAACAGATGCACCGATATTGAATAGGATAACCAAAACTCAGGATTTGGATTGCTACATAGACATTAATATCCTTACATCTTACATCAACACACTCAAACTGTTACAACCTCTTACCTAAAAGTACATGCCACACATACCACAAGTGGCTTTATAACTAGGTAAACTACACACCACCTAAGTTACATCCAGCTACAGCAAGGAGAGTGACGTGCTAAAAGTCATCAAGATTTTCCCGTTGACGATACTCTTCCAGAAGAAGAGTGGTTAGATTGGGGATTTTGGGGTAGGATCACCGTGTTCGGAGTCAAGACCCGATTCTCCTTCTATTTCTTCTGGCTCTTCTTCTTCTTCTTCCTCACTCTCACTTTCGTTCGACATTACAGGTGGTGCGGGTTGCTCATGGAGGTCGTTGATATGGTTGACAGCATCATCAAGCTCAATGGTGAGATCTTGAACCTGATCCTGGAGAAACTCAATAATGGTATTGCACTGGGCAATAACTATCTCCCTCTCCTGGATTTGGTTCTCTTGGTTATTGATAATCATATCGCGCTGGGCCAACAGGTCAACTTGGGCATTTGTGACAGTGTGAAGCTCATTTAGCTCATCAAGCTGCTGAATAATAGTTCCATGGTGAGCTTGAGCTAAGTTAGACAACTGATTTATGCTCCGACGTTGCAGCAGCTGATATTGATGCTGCACGTTCATGAATCGGATTAGAGCTTGCAGTGTCTCATGAGATAGATCTCCCAATAGATGACTGTAATAAGAGATCCTGAAGGTCCACTCGGAGTCACGAGGATCTGTGGCTGGGAATAAACCAATCGGATAAGCAGCCACTTCTTCAGGGTGCTTGTCACAGAAAATGTGAATAGCTTCAAGTGCTGCAGACTCAAAGGTATGCACAAGGCGGTGGCCAGCCGTGCAAATTGTGACAGGTTGCCACAAGTAACGAGAAGGATGCTGCGGAATGGTCATCTTCACCCTACACCGAAGAACGCCTGCTTCAACAAACTCATATCCATCATAGAGTGGGGGTGCATCATAGCCAAAAATCTGAAGTGACTCCCACAAAAGACAGGGAAAGCCCTCCCAATGCAAGGCGTTGGTATGAGCGTGTCCTTCACGATCCCAACGAATATTTGGGTTCTAAGCCATCTGAAGCAAGATTTTGGATGGTAAGATACAGAGGTACAGCAACACAGAACAGGAGCCCAAAGGATTGAGGACACAATTGCATTGAATGGTTGAAATGCAATTATTTTACAGAAGACTCACAAGATAACTTTACTTGAGATAACCGATTCTGGTAATAGCAAAGGCTGGAAAACAGATGGAAAACTAAGATTTCACATAAGATACCCAACCTAAAGCTATCCTTAATACTTCTTTAGCCCGTTCCAAACAACATATCCTTTATATATGAAAATTCCTTTTGTTAACAAATGATGCATGCACGCACTACTCGTCCTCACAACCAAAACAACTGCCGAGTATCCTCGGACTTACGTAATTAATTCCGGTGGCACATTCATACGTCTCTCACTATATAAACTAATCGATAAACCCTACGCATCCTAATGGCATAAGCGTGGTCAGTGTACCTGCAGAAGAATACACAGATATATATATATCTCATGAACCTCTCATGGCAGCACGACATGAAAGCGTCCCCAAACATTACTGTTCACTATAGAAACAGCATCTGTACAATTACCGCCGTACAGACAACGTTAACATACGTTATCAAAACAACGTATTCACGGGGGGTACCGCAAAATGCGGGGGTATGAACAGCGATCGCCATACCCTGCGCCGAACCATCTACTCCCAATATAATCAACCTAAGTTGGTATATTGGCAGCATCTCAAGTAGGCCACTGCTTGAGAAACAGCGTTCGGTTCGCATCACCGACGGGAAGGCCAAGCTCCCTCAGTTGGCTGAGGGTCCTTACCTTCTTACCTCCGTTCGCAGGTGTTGTTACAGAAAGTAAAATTGGATTGTGCAAGAATTTAAGGTTTGACAGAAAGTAGTGCTGCAAGTCAGATTTATATATATATACTCTAATTGCCACCTAATATTACCCATATAAACCCCTAGGGCTTTACGTTCTAACCACCAACCTTAACGGATCCAACGTACTTTGTAAATTCATTTGTTGGCAAACTTTTATCCAGAAAACACCTTTTAAGAGCTTCTCCGGATGTAAAAGTAAACCTACAGCTCTGATACCAGCTGTGGCAGAACCGCTCGAATTATTCCGGCTCAAGTGCGTTATTGATCGCCGTACAACTGCAATCAGCTTAACGCACTTCAAACGGAACAACCCTTTGGTCTGTCGGGTCTCCGCCCGATACAACCACGGTTCAGCAGGATCGAAGCAGGTTTACCTCGCACAAAGGCGAGTTCACATCACAGAATAGCTCATCAACTTTTTAATTTACAACCATACATACATTATTACAAACCGAGTTCAAAGATAAGTAAATTCATACAAACCATGTTCAAACTGACAAGCGTAACAGCTTGTCTAAACTCACAGCGGAAGAAAAAGTTTTTACGCGACTACACACGTCGCGAAGACGGACACCAAGCTTAGCCCAGGGCCTGGTGTCACTCCGGAGGGTCTGTGCCGGCCGGGGACGGGTCCCACTCCACGGACCAGCCAAAAGGAACGGACGTTGGCCACACAAGGTTGTCCGTGGGATTCTCATAGGTCGTACCTGAAAACAGATATTGGCAAGGCTGAGTATTCTAATACTCAGCAAGGCTTACCCGGGGCTGGGTATACTTAGCCCTTAACTAGACTCATGAAGGCATTGTAAAGGCTCTGGGTTTATTTTCAGCTAAAAAGTAACAAAGAGTATGTACTACTTTCGAGTTTTAGCTTTCATCTTCTAGTTGAGTAATTATTCTAGATTAGCACCTACACTAAGCAAGCAAGGTAGTGATTATCATTCATCAAGATTGTCCATCATTAGTTCCACTTCTTACTCAATGTGGTAAAAGGGATAAGCAATCTCAATCCTCGTGAGGGGCGGACGATTCGAATCGAATTTAACCTTGCAAGGTACACCTAACTCACACGCTCGGAATACCAACAGGGCGTTCCAAGCAACCGTTTCCCTCATATTCCGGGTTATGGATCAGGGCCACCACAAGCGACTGCAGGACCGTATGCACACCTAATGTGTACAGGACATACGTCTGTAGCGCGACTACAAAACCCGTATTCCTGTCTGCCTTGCAGAACGTACTCCCACACGTCGGTGTGTGTAAACATAAAATAAAAGTCGAGTGGTGGAGACAAGTCCATTTGCCGGGCCATTCGGGTACTAGGCTTACCGCTTACCATTTTTCGCGGTATGTGGTTAGTACTTTCAAAAATATAGCCACCACTACCACACATTTCGACCTTAAAGCTTTTATCAAAACAGACAGGGTAAACTTCCAGGTCATGATACAACACATGACCCTGTCCGTCATCCTTATAGTGGTTGCAGGAATGTAAACATGCAACTCCTATATCGCGCGAGTGACAGGAAATCACCCGACTTCTACCGGTCCTATTAGCGGAGCATCTATCCGATAAGGACTCGGGAGCATTACATTGGGTTCCTAGGATTCATGCATCTAGGGTTTCACCTCAATTCCTAGACTTAATGCAAGATATAATATAGATAGACATAGATTGCAGTGTAAATAAAATAATGGGATATGTCCGGGGCTTGCCTTCTGGAGTGGGGGTGGGGGCAGGAGAGTCAGAGGTTTCCGAACTCGGGTTCGGAGCTTCAGTTAGTCCTTCGACGACTTGCGCTGGATCTTCTGGAAAGCCTTGGTCTTGTCCTAAGACCAGTTCGTAATCCCCGTCGTCGAGTGTCGTAGATTCTATATGAGATGCAATAAATTAAATAAGGTGAAAATTAAATTTAGAATTTCATATTTCAAATAGTATAACTCATCCAATTAACACACAAACCTACATAAAATAAAGAGGTTTTAGATTTAAACACTATTTATATAGATATGGTAGAGTTTATTGTAATACAAATTAAATATTTGTATTAAATTTGAAATGAACTAAAATTTGAATTCAAAACTTTAAATAAAAGATCATAGAAATTTGATTATACATTAAACATTATATAATATCACATTAGTAGATGATGAAATATTCCAACTAGAGAAGGCTATACATTGGGTGTCTTTTAAATTTGAAAATTTCAAAATAAAAGAAGTTAAGTTTAAATCAAAGTTAAGTTTGAAATTTTGCACAAAGTTATCTGGAGCTCATGGAAAATTTATGCCAAACTTCATAAGTAATCAAGCATTGAAAATCAAAGTTATGTATAAGTTATTCCCTAATCTTAGGTTTAAAATAAAGATAAAAGTACATTGTTTCACACTAAACTTTATTAACCAAAGTTATAGAAATTGAAATCTAGTTTCTAACAAAACTAGTTTTGTCATTTTAGGATTTTTCTGTGAATTACTACGAATTTTACAAGGCAGAAAATGCTTTCACATGAAATAATAGACATCCTTTATACATCAGTCCCTGGGTTTCACAAATAACCCCCTGGAAATAAAACATCTAGAGCAATCAGGTCCAGGCCATGGCCGGCGGTGGGGGAGCACATGTTCGGCCGAATTCCGGCCGGGGAGGTTGCCGGCGGTGAGGGGAAAAGGAAGGGGAAGCACGAGGGGGTCTTGGGCTACCTGTGGGTGGTCTCGGGGGGGCTCGGGATGGCCGGAATCGAGCTGCCCACGGAGGGCCGGGCCGGCGGCCGGAGGCACACGGCGGCGGGGTGGTTCCGGCGTGCGGGGAAGGAAACGGCCGGGCTGGAGAGTTGCGGTGGGACACGGGGGAGCTGCTGGTGTAGTCGATTTGGGAAGGAAACGAGCGGAGGAACGAGTTCCACGGTGACCGGAGCTGGGCGGCGGCGAGGTCTGTACGTGCGCGCGGGGAGGGTCTGGAGCCCCCTTTTATAGGCAAACGGAGCGGGAAAGGGGTGCACGGCAAGCTGAGCTCGGATTTGGGGTTGCTACCAGGGGAGAGGAACCTCGGAGGCGTGGCGGCGGCAGGGAACACCGGCGAGCGGCTCTGGCAGCGCACAGACGCCGTGGCGCGCGGGCAGGGCGCCAATAGGGGGGGGGTTGGAGCGGTGGACGAGCAGAGGGACGACGCGTGGACGGGGGGCACAGGAGATGGCCGGCGGTGGCCTAAATCAATGCTCTGCGCCGGCGGTAGGAGGAGCCAGAAGCAGAGCAGGGAGGAGCAGAGGCGCTAGGAGGAAGAAAGGGGATGAACTGAACTAGGGACTGATCTGTGAAATCAGGGAAAAGCAGGGACCTTACTGAAAAAGACTTGCAACTTTTAAACCAGTGCTCAAATGAAGATGGTCCAAAAAGCAAAAGTGCATGGTTTTTCAAACTCTACAACTTCTCTTTAAGGTTCATCTGCATTTGAGCAATAGTTTTTGGAAAGTAAATAGACTTAGCAATAATTTCACATTTTATGTAAATCCATAAGTAAGATTACTTTTACACATCTACCCTATGGTAATTTCATATATTTTTGCCATTTGATCACAGATATCACTTTTGCAAAACTACCCTCATGCTTTTGAACTTTTTCCCTCTATTTCTACCCATTTGCATAAGAGGACCTTTAGTTTAAATTATTTACATAAACATCACTTTTTCCATAACATCACACATACATAAAACATTCATTTGCCATACTTTAGACATAAAAGCATAGCAAAACTCTAGGGTGTGACCAAGCTAATTACCTGAGTGTCACAGCCTTCCCCCCTAAAAAGAATCTCGTCCCGAGATTCCGAAGCAGGATAGGACAGGAAGATTAAGCTCGAAGATTGGTTTGGAAGAAATCAGGAAAGTTGTGTTGAAGATAAGATTCGGTTTCCCATGTTGCCTCTTCTTCTATGTGATGGTTCCACTGAATCTTGTACATTTTGGTGGTCTCTCTTCTTGTACTTCTTTCTTTCGTGTCGAGGATTCTGATCGGACGTTCTGTATAGGTCAGATCCGGTTCGATTTTGATAGCTTGGGAATCGATGACCGCAGTGGGGATCTTAACACACCTTCTGAGTTGGGATACATGGAAGATATTATGGATGGCCGCTAGTTGAGGAGGAAGTTGGAGACGGTAAGCTACAGGTCCACAAATTTCAAGGATTTCAAAGGGTCCGATGTATCGAGGAGTAAGTTTTCCTTTTACACCGAATCTTTGAACACCTCGAATAGGAGATACCCGAAGATATACGAAGTCTCCGACGTGAAACTGTAATGGTCTTCTTCGTATATCCGCGTAGCTTTTCTGTCGAGATTGGGCGGCCTTTAGATTGTCCTGGATACGCCTAACTTTATCTTCTGCTTCCACAACTAGATCGGGTCCAAAAATTTTACGTTCGCTGATTTGTGACCAATTCAAAGGAGTTCGACATCGGCGACCGTATAAAGCTTCAAATGGGGCCATCTTAATACTTGCCTGATAGCTGTTATTGTAAGAGAATTCTGCTAATGACAAGTATTTATCCCAGTTTTTGTCAAATTGGAGTACACAAGCTCTGAGCATATCTTCTAGAATCTGGTTTACTCGCTCAGTTTGCCCATCTGTCTGAGGATGATAGGCAGAGCTTCGAATTAATTTAGTTCTGAGAGCATCATGAAGCTGCTCCCAAAATCTAGCGACGAATTGCGCTCCACAATCAGAAATGATCGTTTTAGGTACTCCATGAAAACGAACAATTTGATCTAAATAGATCTCGGCATACTTCTTGGCAATATACGTAGTATGCACGAGAAGGAAATGTGCAGTCTTGGTTAATCGATCAACGATTACCCAAATAGAGTCATGCCTCCGAGAAGTGTTGGGCAAGCCAACAATAAAGTCCATACTGATATCCTCCCACTTCCATGAGGGAATGGGTAGAGGTTGAAGGATACCAGCAGTCTTCAAATGACTGGCTTTGACTCTTTGACAGATATCACATTCTGACACATATTTGGCTATTTCTCGTCTCATACGAGTCCACCAAAAGTTCTGTTTCAGATCCTGATACATCTTCGTACTGCCAGGATGTATAGAGAATTTGGACAAATGGGCTTCGTCCATTATTTGTTTTCGGAGTTTATGGTCCTTTGGTACAACAATACGCTCATTGAACCATAATACTCCTTCAGGATCTATTCGGAAGCATTTATATTTCCCCTTTCCTTGCATCAGCTTCTGTTTAATGATTCTAATTCCTTTATTATGCTGTTGCGCTAGAACAATGCTATCTCTGAGTGTGGCTTCAACCGAATAGAGTTTCCAAAAGAAGTACGAAGTTTCAAATTTAGAGAAAACATTACAAACTATTAAAACTACGATTTTTGGCAGCGAAAAACATACGCGATGATTACAACACGTCGTCAAGACGGATGTCATGCTAAGCCCGGGCACGACATCACTCGGTATCACCAATGTTGGTCGGGGACGGACCCCATTCCACGGACCAACTTCTGAAAGAGCACAGGGCCAAGGCAAGGGAAGAATAGGGTTTTGCAGACATTACCTGCTAAACATATAGCTAGCAAGGCTGAGTATACTAACACTCAGCAAGGCTTACCCAGGATTGGGTATACTTTAGCCCATAACTAGACTTATGAATGCTTATAAGGGTTCTGGGTTTAGTTTCAGCTGAAAAGCGACTAAGAGTAGATCCTTAATTTTAACTTTTAGCTTTCCAGTTCTATGTGATTATCCATTCTAGATAAGCACCTATAACTAAGCAAGCATGGTATAATCTTTGGTCAAACATCATCTTTGATAATCATATGATTGCTCTTGTTACTCAATGTGACAAAGGGATTAAGCAGTCTCAATCTTCGTGAGAAGCGGACGATTCTGAATCGAATTTCCAACCTTGCAAGGTAAACCTAACTCACACGCTTGGAACACCAAAGGGTCGTTCCGAAGCAACCGTTTACCTTTCATTCCGACTCGTGGATCAGATCCACCACAAGCGACTGCAGGACCATACGCACTTCCAAAGTGCAGGACGTACGTCTGTAGCGCGACCACAAAACCCGTACTCCTGGTTGCCCTTGCAACACGTATTCCCACACGTCGGTGCGTGTGAACATAAAATAAAGATCGAGTGGTGGGAGGTATGTCCACTCCTCAGGCCGATTGGCTACTAGGCTTACCGCTTACCATATTTCGCGGCATGTGGTTAGTACTTTCAAACGCTTAACCCCGATCACCACACGCTGCGACCTTATCAAAATTCAACAACACAGACGGGGTACCACAACCACCATGATACCTCATAAAACTCCCGTCCGTCATCCTTATAGTGATAATAGGAATGTAAACATTACAGCTCCTATATCGCGCGAGTGACAGGAAATCACCCGACTTCTACCGGCCCTATTAGCATAGCAGCTAGTCAGACTCAAGTGCTAGTATCCATCACATTGGTTCCTAGGAGAATGCAACTAGGGTTTCAAGCAATTCCTAAGAACTTAATGTAGTGATAGATATAATAACATAGATTGCAGAGTAAATAAAGTAGGGTTTATATCCAGGGCTTGCCTTTACTGGTGGGGCTGAAGTCAGTAAAGTTAAGATCTTCCGAACTTTGGTTCGGGGCTTGCGACATTTCTTGGTGATGTTCATTTGATCTTCAGGAACATCCGCCGTAGACTTCTGGGAGATCTCGTAGTTACCGTTTGCAGAAGTAGTCGTATCTACATGTAATGCAACATTACATTCAAATGTGCACACAAAACTATTTTACTTCACAACAAAGTTGCAATTCAACATTCATTTAACAGGCTACTCACATAACAATCAAAAAGATCTGAAACTAAACTTAGGTAAAGCTTTAGGGAGATAACTAATTAGAATCAGCTACTTGTTGAGGGTTACAACAGAGCTGATTGGAAATAATGAGGGTTGAGTTGATTGATGAGTGCATCGGGTTTCTAGACGATCGATGAAAGCATCGAGTACTTCAGCAGAGGGATGATTCCTAAAGCAGTTGTGTCTTAACTTAGATGTGCTTAAGTGTTATCCTAGGTAACTAGGTGTGGTTGTATCGGCTTGATTACGTCAACACATCAACTGAGTGACGTACAGTCGATTGGAATGTTGTTAAGGGTATGTGACCAATAAGTATAAAGTCGACCTCTCAGTCGATAAATCGACTGATAGAAGTGTGTGGATAAGGATGGGGAAACTAAGGATTGATCGGCCTTATTTGATCGATATGGAAAAGCAACCCGAATCGGCTTGGGTCGGCCGATGGCAAGAACCCTAAGATCATGGGTGTCTCTCCGATACATCGACTCTGTGCAGTCAATGTAGGACAGAATAAAAGGATTGTATCGGCAGTAGCCGATACTAGAAAGGTAACAACCGTATCAGCTAATCAGTCGATGATAGAAGTATAGCTAATCAGTCAAAACATCATAGGTTTAAAGAAAATAGATGCTAGGTGGCTGGGTTGACAACCTGACACTGAAGCATAGCTGTCGAGATGTATTAGCTAAGCAATAGATGCACACGGACTAATAAGGATCTATATACGATAAGGAACTTTAAGGAAACAACAATCAAGACGAGGACAATGTTTTGATGGTAGGGACTAGGGTGATAGGATTAACTAACTGTCACACTTCTCCACTTAAAACATACATCCTATAATTACTTTTCAGCTATAACACATGCACACAACACAAGGTATAAATAAATCATTCATTCCCTAATATTTAACCTAGACCACCAATCAAGACTTTCAATTCAAGATCACAACATAAACTTGTAGATTTCGACCTAGGGTTTCAAACAAAACTGATTTTGTACTTTTATGAACTTCTTACGAGAATCTATAAAATGTAGAAGTGCATTGATTTGAAATAAAGAAAGCTCTGGAAATCTTACAGAAAACACCCTAGAACTTTCTAAACCAAAGCAATCAAGTCCCTGGTCCGGGAAAACAGATAACAGGAAGTTAAGGACGATATTCCGGCAAAGGGATTGCCGGCATTAAGAAGATTTAGTGAAACAGGGCAAACCTTGGGGTAGCCTTGATTATGAAGGAGAACATGCGGAAAGTGAATTCCCGCGGTGAACAGATTTGGCGATGAGAAGAGCTCGACGGTGACGAGATTCCGTGAGTGACAAAGAAGTTTGCCGGGAAAGGTTGCCGTGGTGGAAGACGGCCGAAGGAGTAGTCTCCATGGGTGACGAAGAGCAGAAGTTGCTAGATGTCGTGGATCATGGGACGAGACGATGGAGCCGAATTGATTCGCTAGGCCAACTCCTCCGCGAACCTCAAGGTCCTCCTGCTCACGGTTGAACTTCCTCTGCTCACGCACGTGTGCCATTGAAATATGGCCGGCACACCCGCGTAGCTCCCTGCAGGACTGCCGTGTTTGGTTGCATCGAGGCTCCTCCGAGCTCATCACGCCTAACTGCCGCCTTCGCTTCACAACTCCTCCTTCTGACTCGCCTCGCCAAGCGCGTAGCCGCATCACTATCTGTGGCCTCCGCCGCCCCACGCTGAGCACTCGACGTGGTCAAACCCTGGACGCCATGCTGTTTGCGAACCAGCTGCTGTCAAATCCGCGCCGCTGTTTCCGCCTCGACCAACTCATGCTACTGCTCCTCTTCCTCCTCATCTGCTGAACCGGCGTCGCCTCGGCCTTGTCGTGCCGCATCTGCACACCGTCGCAACATCCGCCTGACGGCGTCTTGCACCCTCGACGCCTCACCCAACAGTAGGACCCTCGCGTTCTCCAGCACCACGCGTATCGGCATTTCATCGAACACCTGACCTGCGTCCTCGATACGGCCATCGCGTTCCTGCATCTCGCGCAACATCTTTCCACTGCCTGCACTGCTAACTCCCGCGACGCTCCCACGACGCCCGCGTCGCGCTGCCACACCGCGCCGAACCGCAGCCGGCGCCATCAACTTCCGCACCTGCACGCACCAGAGTTCCACCTGCACGTTCAGTCCTGCCCGCCGGGCCGCGCCGTGCCCGCACACGCCTGTTCCCGTGTCGCGCGCGCTCACTCCAAGCCGCAAACGCATGCTTGCACTGGCCCAATGCTGCTGCTCCACCTCCTCGCTCCACGCTGCGCGCCGCCAGCACCTGCGTCGCGCCCAAGCCGAACCGCCGCACCCAACGCCGGCCTGCCGCCCAACAACTGCTGCCGACGCTTCCTCCCGTGCAGTATCCACTCCAGTGCCGCCTGGATCCCAAGCACCTGCTCGCTCCTGCCCGGGCCTGCCTGCGCCGCGCGTTCGCCCGCCAGCGCCCCGCATCTGCCTGCTGCCCGTGCGCCTGCACCGCTCGGCGCCGCCTGCCGTGAGCCCCTCGCCACGCCGGCTCGCCTCCGGCTCCCGCGGCCCGCCCGCTCCCTCTTCCGCGCTGCGCCATGCAGCGCCCGCGCGCACCACGTCCGCGCGCGCCTGGAGCCGCGCTGCGCGCCCCACCTCGGGCTCGCCCAGCCCCGAGCGCCCACCGCCTGGGCCGCAGCTAGCGCTCAAGCCGCCGCTTGCTCCTGAGCCCACGCCGGGCCGCTCCTGTTCTGCAGCGCTGGCGCCCGCAGCTGCGCGCCCCGACGCCTCCGGTGCGTTCTCGCTCGCCTGCGCGCTGCTGCGCGCCGCCCTTGCGCACGCCCGCGCTCGCCCGGGCCCGCCGCTTGCTGCGCGTGGAGGAGAGAGAGGGAGGGGGAAAGAACCGGTGTGGAGACCAGAAGAAAAAAGATGGCGTCGGCAGAGGATATGGAAGCACCAGGGAGAAGAAAAACAGAGGAGAAGAAGGAATGGATTTCCCCAAGGACTTATACGTAATTTCAGAACTGCTTGGACTTGTTTGTAAAGCAAAATTTCCCATTGATTTAAAACCCGAATTGAGAAATGCCCAAAACGAAAGTTGGAGAGTTTTCAAACTCTACAACATTGCTTTAGGGCCCAAGTTCAAAAACTCAAAACTTATATTTTTACATGTGAATCTTTGAACAAAGGTTGGATTTTAATTACTTTTGTCCTTAAGAGCGTAACTTTATAAAATTCAGGACCTAAATGCAAGCATTTAAGACACGTCATGATGACGGGATAAATTCGTCATAATAGTTGGATAGACATGTCATGATGACTTGCACTTTTTACACTTTAGTCCTGAGTAAATTTGAAAGTTACTTTTGTAAATCAACATTTGCATAAAAGGACTTGTACTTTTATAAAATTATATAAATACCCTTATTTACCATTTTACCCAAAATTTTTACACACTTCAACACGCACATTTCAAATACAACTTTCAATTAAACATACATTTTTACAAGGGATAACATAAGAAAAACATGTTTATCAAAACCACCTTTCACTATTTCGAAATTATCCTTCTCCAAATACATTTTGCAAAAATAACCCTAGGTTTTTCTGTAATTACAAAAATACCCTGTTTACTTGCACTTTTAAATTTTCAAAAGCTTCACATAAACACACATGAACTTTACACTTATCAAACACATATTTCACACTAACAAAATATATGTCTAACATCACAAGTACACGAACTGTCATAATTAGCTGGATCATAGTGTAACACCCTAATGTAATTTTCCCAAATTTTAAGGAATTTATTTGGGCTTAAATAAAATTTCCAGGGTTTTCTCTAATTTATCTTGTATTTAAAGTAATCTTATAACGCAAGTAATTAAAATTTATGATAGGATCAACTTGTTTGTGCATTCGTGCTGGAGCATTGGTTTTATTGGTGTGGAGTGTATAGAGTTTGAATTCAAATTTATTTGAATTCAACTAGATTTGTTTGAATGGTTAGAGTATAGAAAAAGAAAAGGAAAGGAGAAGGAATAAAAGAAGGCAGCCCAAACCTCCTCCTTGGCCCGGCCCAGCTTTCTCTCCCCCTCTCCCCTCTTCCTTCCGCATGGGCCACGCCCTGGCCCACTTTTCCCCTCAGCCCGGCCACCCCACGCGCTCTCCTCTCTCTCTCTCGCTGCCACCTCGGGCCCGCATGTCGGCGCCACCTCTCTCCCCTCCTTTCTCTCTCTGGCAACGCGGCCCCGCGCGTCAGCGCTCTTTTCCCCTTTCTCTCTTCCTCCCCGGCGCGCAACGGCCCCCCCCGAAACCTTCGGCGAGCTCCTCTCCCCTGGGCCCGCGCGACGAGACCCCCGGCCAGGCTTTATCTGACGACCCCGAGCCCCCCTGCGTTCCCATCCCTACCTTGGTGGCGCTCCCGAACCCTAGGACCTCCCTCCGCG
Organism: Panicum hallii; assembly: GCF_002211085.1. Classification (NCBI taxonomy): domain Eukaryota; kingdom Viridiplantae; phylum Streptophyta; class Magnoliopsida; order Poales; family Poaceae; genus Panicum; species Panicum hallii. Next base: position 30,515,321 of record NC_038044.1, on the reverse strand, counting down.
TCGCTCCGCCGCCGCACCTCCTCTGTGCCACCGTGGACTCGCCCCTCCGCCGCACCGCAGACTTCCTCGAGCCACGACGCAGTTTCGCCACGTGCCCAGGAACCTCTCTGAAGCTTCAATTCCAACCCCATCCCCTGCGGCCGCTTGATTTGCGCCTGAACAACTCCGGTGAGCCCTCTGTCCGTCGTGCGATTCCTGGATGCCGGCGATCCCAGGACCTTCCTCACCCCCTCTACACCTCCACAGGTCCCGCGCGGACTCCCTCAACGGATCAGCAGGCACAGGACACCCCTGCAACGACCGTTCGCGTGCGCAGCACCGGTTTTCGCCGCCGGACGTCACCGGCGACGCCTCTGCACGCCGCCTCCGGCCAATCTCCACCTCGGTGAGCAGCACATCATCTCCCGTAACCTTTTGCGCTAGGTGTGGTAGTCTGTAAAGCCCCGCAGCAGCCCAACCACGGCACGCCGGCGACCCCGTGCCGCCCCCACCGTGGGGAGCCATGACCCGAACCCTAATCCACCACCTCGAGTACCTGGACGTGTTCGCCATGTCCTGCTCCCGCTCCCGGACCAGATCGTGTCCAAAACCGAGCCCGGAGCACCAAGTTAGGCCAGCTCCGTCGAAGCGCCGCCGCGGGAAGGAGCTCCGGTGACCTCCTCCGCCGTCCTGTGCGTCCTTTCATCCCTTGCCGTGAGATCCGGGACGGGTGGATGAGATTAGATCGCGCACGCTTAGATCTGAGCCGTGAGATCGAGATCCAAGGGATCTAAATTGCGCGTACCGGTTCGGGGTAGGAGTGAATCAGAGCCGTCCGATTCAAGATCTGCGATCTGGATTAGATTCGTTTAAGTATAGGTCCGGACCGTTCGATTTAGATCGGATGGCCGTGGTGAGCGCGTACCCCTTCGCGGGAGAGATCTAATCTGGGCCATTAGAATTAGATCTGACGATCCAGATTAAAGCGTACCCCTTCGGCCTGGTATTCTTGCTAAAGCACCCCTATCTTTTAGAGAAATAAACCCGCAGTCCTAGTTAGTTGAGAAATAATTCCAGAACGACCCAGAATCTTGCACGGATCCCCTCGAGCTTCCTGGAATTAGTACCCGCAGTCCATGTCCGGTGTTTTCACGTGTTAGCCCTTGCGTCTAGCCTTTAATTACGTTTAAGCCCCTGGTTTTTGCGCAGAACCCCTTAGAACCTTCAGTTTTCTTGCAGAAAGGTCCCTGGACCTTGTTTCAAGCGTAGATTTCGCGTCTTAGCTCCGTTTTAGGTGTTCTTTATATCCACGCAATCGTTGTAACGCGTAGAATAGCTTTAGAATAGTTTTGTGTGCTATTCCCATGTATTTGTGTACTGTTCTCTTATAGTTTGCTATTGTGTGTGCATGTGTGTATGTCTGGACCATGCTTGATGATCGTGAGTAGACGCGGAGCCTTTGGACCAGTACCAGGAGCCACCATCTTCTGAAGCTTTTGAGCAGCAGCAGGAGAACTTTGAGGAAGGCAAGTATAACGTGAACATCCTATCACTCTTAAATACAATTTCATACTGCATTTTAATACTGTATGCCTATAAGGACTTGCCTAGCCACTTTATATCCTATATATATATCCTTTGGGTTGCATTATGGTTAGTTGTGCTAGGTTGCTGCGCTATAACAAACTTGGTCCTTTTTAATTAAATTTGATTAATGGTCATATGCAACTTAATCCTGAGCGTGGCCCTCTATGCTGTGTGCTTGAGTGGCTCACGTCTCTGTAAAAGATGTTTTGTTAGAAACTGGTTTAGGGGGCCGGCACGGTGCTTAGTGCTTGGTTGGCCACTCTCCATAAGGACCGGTTCATAGAGCGACAACCTGGGACAACCGCGCAACCACAAGACTGGAATGGGACGGTCTTGACTTACTAATTAGGTCATGTTGGTTCGGGAGTAACTTACCTGCGTGGGCAAGAGGGGTGGTAAGCTTCAATGGTCCCTGCTCCTCCGGCTTGGTCTGTGCTGTGTGTCTTGTACCCCCGAAGGTGGGCCCCATCGTCGCTGATCCAGAATCCTTAGCGGTTACACCTTACCAACGTGATCCTTTGTAACGGTCTCGTAGTGTGCTTGCTAGCCATCTCACCTAAGGAAGTGTGATGAACAACTAGCGTAGCCCACGACTTGTGGGTAAAGTTGTGCAACCTCTCGAGAGTGTAAAACTGATATATCAGCTGTGCTCACAGTCATGAGCAGCCCAGATCCTCCTTTTGATTAGAATGGTTATCAACCTTTGATTAGGAAGATTCCCCGGATGGTTTGGTTTGGATGGTTCTCAGTAGTTCTTAATTAATTTTGATTAATTTATTATGCAATTCGGGTTTATGGTAATTCATCTACTTGTAGTAATTAGCTTAAATAAAATTTGCCAAGACTAAAAGCAAATGCAGTTGAGTCAGCTAACCTTAGAGCCTCATACTCGTGTTATACTTGTTGAGTACAAGTTGTGTACTCACACTTGCATCCTCCTCTCTTCTGTTCTCTTTGGGATACCTTCGACTGCTGCTCAGTACCAGGCAACGTGGAGGACTACATCGGCGGACTCGACGATTTCTAGGCGTTGTCTCCCAGTTGACGTCCCTGTGGCGCCCTACTCTTCATGTATTTATTTTACGCTTCCGCATTCCTTGAACTGATTCTTGATTCAGTTGTAATAAAGATACTCATTTTATAATTTATACGCTTTTATTCATGACATGTGTTGTGATATCTTGGTAATCTGTTGTATATATGCGTGACTTGATCCTGGCGCATATATGATTGCTCGATTTATGTTCTTATAAATCGGGTGAGACACATAGTCCTCATCATCACTATCAATCATGCCGTAACCAACAAGATCAGATCTGAACTTGAGCCCTAAATCAATGTTGTAGAGTTTGAAAAACTCTACAACTTTCATTTTGGGCACTTCCTCATTTGATCTTTATATCAGTGAGAAATTTTAGTTTACCGAGAGGTCCTTGAACTTTCTTAAATTTTCAAACAAGTCCCCCGGACCCTTTCCTTCTCTGCCCTGCCCTGCTCTGTTATGCTCTGACGCCGGCAGTGCTTCCCCTCCGGCCACCGCTGTGCAGGCCGTCGCCGTCCACCTCCTACTTCCTCTTCATCCACGCGTCATCCTCTTCCCCTCCCAGTCCTGTTCCTCTCTCCTGTTGGCCTCCCGCGCGCACACCACGGCCTCGCCGAACATCCGCCGGCCGCCACCTCCTCGTCGCCATGGAGAGCCCACCGCAGAGCCTTAACTCTCTATCTCTCACACGCAACAGCACCACCTTAACCTCTACGTTCCGTTCCTCCAGTCCCATTGCCAATTCTCGAACGCCTGACCCAAATTCCACCGCCGCCCTTTCTTCCTCCACTCCGGCAACGCACGGCATCACCGTGGGCAGCCACCACCAGGCATCCTCCGCCCCATTTAACCCTTGTGCAAGTTTCCCCGTGGCTCACTCGTGCTCTTCGACCCCCTGTTGCCCTACAATTGCGGTCGGAGCTTCGTCTCCGACAAGCGCCGCCATCGCCGCCTTCGGCCTCATCGTGGATAGCTCACTCCGAGCATCTCCACGCCACCATGACTCCCTAGCCAGCACCACATCATCACCCCGGAGCTCTACGACCACTTAGTGGAGTCTCTAGTGCCCTGCATCATCCTCCCGACGCTCGCCGGCGTCTGTCCTCGCCGCCGCCATCCCTGTCTTCGCCGGTTGCCCCTAATCCGACCCGTATACTCCCGAGTGATTGCACCCACACCTTCCCCACGACTCACTGAAGCTCGTGTGCAGGTCCCCTGCCGATGTTGACCGCCAGAGCACCGCCGTCATCGTCGACCCCTCCGCCGCCGCCTCGGGTTCTCGTCGGGATCCCCTCTTCCGACCACCCCAGCCCTCGACACGAGGTGCACCCGAACCGTCGTGAGTTCCTGAGTCTCCTCCTCCCCTTGGACCTCGCCGCCGGCGACCGTCCTCGCCGGAACGTGGCCGTCCCTTTCCCATTCCCCTTCTGTCTCGAGCCAAGGACCCCGGACTTAGAAGAAATGAAAGCCCAAGGGGCTATCTGCAAAGCCCTAGACTCAGATAAATAGTGCTGAAAGGACCCCTTTGTGTTATTTTGATGCAAATTTTGAAATTCTGTATCAATTCAAGGAAAAATCATAAAAATACAAATTAAAATTTGTTAGAATCCTCTCTTTAGGATCTGCAACTTTACTTAAAGGATGAACTTCAGTTTCTGAATGTTTGGTGCTCTAATTTAAATGTTAAGTGTAATTCGTTATAGGCTTAGAAAACACATAGTAATTGAAAGAAAAATGATAAAAATGTGAAACCAGTTGTGTTAGTTTTCTTTTGACATGTATAATTTAAGTAAAATATTTATTAATTAAGTAGCATTTACTTAATATACAAGTTTATTTATGCATAAGGCATAATTAACCTTAATGAATGAATATCTATGGTTTTAAATGCTCAAAAATGATGAAAATATTCTAGGGTTGTGTTCTTAAGTAATATAACCTGTCATTAAATTCTCAACCTAGGCTTAGGTGTCAAACAACAAAAAAATAAGCTTGGACATAGTATAATAGGTCCATAATTTACTTGGTATAGCAAATGAATAAAGCTTTTTAATATAGTTATTGGAAACCCACCCCAACCTGTTGCCCCGTGCCACTAGTTAAATACTTAGTATAATTAACCTTGCTATTTAATGTATCTAGATAAAATAATTAATACTCAATAAATGACTGCCCAGTGCAGAACTAAAAGATACATATAAAAAGTAATTTCTACTTTTCTTTGGATTGCAACTTTATTGTGAAATAACATAAAAGAATATGCATTCTTCAACTTATAGTTTTGCATATCATGTAGACTCGACTACTCTCGCCGACGGTGATTACGAAGTGGTTTTGGAACAAGGAGTAAAAACCAGCTGAAGACCCAGGGCACGCCGTCGAAGGTTTAACTCAAGTTCCGAACCAAACTTCGGAAAACTTTGACCCTACTACCCCCAACACTATGCAAGAAGGCAAGCCCCGGACATAACCCACTATTTTATTTACACTGCAATTTATATCTATTTATATATTTTTATGCATTAAGTTCTTAGGAATTGCTTGGAACCTTAGTTGCATAATTCCAGGAACCAATGTACTGAACACTAGAACTTGAGTCCGACTAGCTTTTATGCTAATAGGACCGGTAGAAGTTGAGTGATTTCCGGTCATTCGCGCGATATAGGAGTTGTAATGTTTACATTTCTGTTATCACTATAAGGATGACGGACGGGAGTTTTGTGAGGTATCATGGTTGAGATGATACCCCGTCTGTGTTATTGAACTTGATAAGGTCGCAGTGTGTGGTAGCGGTGGTTAAGCGTTTGAAAGTACTAGCCACATGCCGCGAAATATGGTAAGCGTTTGAAAGTACTAGCCGCATACCATGAGCGGGTAAGTCTTGCTGAGTATTAGAATACTCAATCTTGCATTATGACTTTCTACTTCAGGTAATCTCCCTGATGAGCCAGCTTTCATTACACCGTGGCCCTACCCCCTGCCTGACGGTTGGTCCGTGGAGTGGGATCCGTCCCCGGCCAACACAGACTCCACTGAGTGATATAATGCAGGGCTAGCATGATATCCATAGTATCGACGTGTACAGTGTCCGTGTTTTCAAACTCTGCTGCTGTGACTTAAAACTTAAACTGTTTTGTAATAAAGTCCCTTCATTGGGAACTAATGTTGCTTTTATTTACTTATGTAATCTACCTGCCTGTGATGTAAAGTGTAATGGCATTTGTATCTCTGGACTCGCCTTCGTGCGAGGTACCTTGTTTGATCCTGCTTTCGGTGGTTTATCGGGACGTTACCCGACAGGCCAAGGGATTATACCGTTTGAAGCCCGAGGTAGCCCTCAAGAGAGGACTCGCGTACTTGAACCGGTGTAATTCAGGTTGGTTCTGCCACAGCTGGTATCAGAGCTAACAAGTGTACCCTGGAGATATATTTAGCCCTAAAAATAATTTATAGTATAAAATTTGGTCAATCAAGTATTTGCGAACTACGTTGGGTTCGTTAAGGATTGTGCATAGTACATAAAGCTCTAGGGTAATGTTATTAAGGGGATTAGAGGTGGCTGTAGTATATGTATATATAACTCTAACTCCCAGCATTACTTTTCTGTTAAAACTTGAATTCATGCATAATCCAACTTTACTTTCTATAACGACACCTTCGATTGTGAGGTAAGAAGGTAAGGATCCTCAGCCAACTGAGGGAGCTTGGCCTTCCTGTCGGTGATGCGAACCGAACGCTGTTTCTCAAGCAGTGGCCTACTTGAGATGCTACCAATGTACCAACTTTGGTTGACTACATTGGGAGTATATGGTTCGGCGCTGGGTATGGCGATCACTGTTCATACCTCCGTATTTTGCGGTACCCCCGTGAATACGTTGTTTCGATAACGTATGTTAACGTTGTCTGTACGGTGGTAATTGTACGGGTGCTGTTTCTATAGTGAGCAGTAATGAATGGGGACGCTTTCATGACATGCTGGCATGAAAGGTTCATTGGATATATATATTGTGTGGTTTTCTGCAGGTACACTAACCACGATTACGAAACTAGGACGGATAGGGCTTATCGACTAGTTAATAGTGAGAGACGTATGTATTATGCCACCGAGATTAACTACGTAAGTCCGAAGACATTCGGCAGTTATTTTTGGTTGAGAGGTCGATTAGTGCGTGTATGCATAATACACTAATCAACAAAATCGATGCTTAATTTTGTTGTTTTCTGTAGAGTAGGTAACATGTTGGTTTTCCTTAGTTTGGGTAAATGAAAATCTTTAGTCGGGTATCTTAAGTATCCATCTGATTTCCAGCCTTTGCTGTTATCAAAATCAGCTATCTTAATCTAATTACCTTGTCAGTTCTCCACAGGGTAAACATATCTTACCATTTGCATTCTTGTTGCAGATGGCTGCTCCTTCCAGTGCCTTTTGGGATCATGAGGGGCACTTTCATACTAATGCCTTACATTGGGAAGGCTTTCCTCGTCTCCTGTGGGAATCCTTAAGTTTGTTTCATTATACAGAGCCTCCTCAATACGATGGGGTGGAATATCGTGAAGAAGGAGTTCCATGATGCCGGGTTAAGATAACAATTCCTCAACATCCTTTCCGCTCTCAATGGCATCCCATAGAAGTTGAGGTGGTTGGATATCGCCTGGTTGATACCATTGAGACTGCTGCATTGGAGGTTATCAAACTCTTTTGCAACCAGCATCCAACAGAAGTTGCCGCATATCCTATTGGGTTATTTCCTGCCATAGACCCTGGTAATCTGGAATGGAATTTTCGGACAGAGCATCTTGGTCATATGTTAGGAGATTTGGCTGAAGAAACGGTCCGTAGCATTACCAGGTTCATGGATGTGCATCATCATTACCAGATTTTGCTACTCCATAGCATGGGTCAATTAACTGGTGTGGCTCAAAGTCACTATCGGAATGGTGACCGTCAAGTTACTCAAATAGTGGAATTACAAGCCCTGGTGACTCAGAAGGATGAAATCATCGCAGCACGGGATGAGACTATCCTTCATCGAGAAGATCAGATCAACGAGAGTGATCATATAATCACTCAACGTGACACTGTCATTGAATTCCTACAAGCACAAATTCACGATCTGATACTTGAAGCTGACGATGCCCAGGCTCACCTTGAGGAACTGCAGTAGCAACCAATACTTCCCGCTGCACCCGCAATGCCTGAAGAAGAAGAAGATCCAGAAGAGATTGAGGGTGTTTCAGAGATTGACTCCGAGCACGGGGATCCTGTTCTTAGTCCCTATCACTCCTCTTCTGGCAGTCAATCTTCTGTAGGCAACTTCGACAATTTTTAGTTTAGCAAATCGTCGACTATTTAGATGTAACCCATGGGAAGTGTAATAACTTAGGTAGTGAGTAACTTATCAAGATCTCGTGCCATTTGTTGTAACCTAGATGGCCTGTGTAGGGATCTTTCGGATGTGTGGTGTGGAGAACAATCCAAATCGGTGCTGTAATATAAGCTTCCTGTTTTATCATCTTGTTTGCTATCCTGATGTTCTGAAATGAGATGATTGAATGGAATGTATGCATTGTTCATCTAATAGTGTATCTTCTGAAATTGGGAGTAAGGCTATATAGTTAATGATGGACATCTCCTTTGTTTCAGATGGTGGGAGCCACGCGCGGAACCTCGGAAGGTTTCCGGGCAGATCAGGCCAGCGGTTCTCAACAACCGCCACCGCCACCTCCCAACCTCGCCGAGGTTATGGCTCGGCAAACTGAACTTCTTAACTTGCTGGTACAAGCACAGCAGAACCAGCAACGTCAATAGTTCCGAGAAGGTCGTGATGATCACAATCCTCCCGTAGCCAGTTATCAGGATTTCATCAGTACCCAGCCTCCATTTTTCAGTAAAGCTGAAGAACCCTTGGACGCCGATGCTTGGCTTCATATAATTGAATCAAAGTTCGCTCTATTGACAATACCTTGTGCGAACTCAAGTAAAGCTTCCTTTGCCGCCCAGCAACTCCGCGGTGCTGCTCGAATATGGTGGGATAATTTCTGCGCCATGCAGTCTGCAGAACATGTTAATACCTGGGATGAGTTTTGGGCAGCCTTCAGAGCACATTATATTCCCGAAGGATTGCTGGAGCGAAAGTTAAATGAATTCCTGGCACTTACTCAAGGCACCAGTACAGTCCTGCAATACGCACAAACTTTTAATCATCTGTGTCAATATGCAGGATATCATGCGGATAATGACGCCAAGAAACAAGATCGTTTCCGACGGGGCCTTAATACCAAGCTCAAAGAATGTCTGAATCTTGTAAGGGCTAATAGTTTCAGCGAGCTGGTTAATATGGCATTAACTCAAGAAGATTACATTGTAGCACATCGTGCTGAGAAGAAAAGAAAGACCTATACTGGACCCTCGAGTGCTCAATCACTGAGGTATCGGGTTGTTCCAAACACACCGTTTAAGGCACCGCAGCGGAATGCCCCAACTGGTAGACTGGTTTTCAGGCCGCCCCAACAACAAGGAAGGTATAGACCTCCCGTTCCTCCGCAACAACTACAACAATCTGGCCCACGGCCAAATGTCAGCAAGTCCAACAGAGAAGCAGCAATTATCGCTGTTTCAATTGCGAAAGTGCGGATCATTTCATCAGGGATTGTCCGCGGCCCAAGAAAATTAATCAAGGGCAGAGTTCTACTCAGGTTAACCAGAACAAGGGCAAGAAACCGATGATGCAAGTCCGGCAAGGACGAATTAACTTCACCACCCTTGCAGAGCTTCCGGATGGAGCTTCCGTCGTGTCGGGTACATTCTCTATTCACCACAAACCAGTTGTTACATTATTTGATTCAGGAGCAACACATAGTTTTATTAGTAACAACTGTGGTACCCGGATAGAACTTGATCCTTGTACTACCCAAGGGTCCTATATGATCTCTACCCATGGAGGAAATATCACTTCCAACCAAATGATTAGAAGTGTGCCAATTCAGTTAGGTAGTAAAGAAATCAAAACTGATTTGGTTCTATTAAGTCTGGAGGGTATTGATGTTATACTTGGGACAAACTGGATGACTAAACATCAAGTACGGCTAGACATTTCTTCCCGAGTTGTCAAAATTGATTCACCATATTATGGGGTCACTACCCTTTATCTGTCTCAGCAAGAATATCTGCACCCTTGCACTTATACTATCACAAATATCAAAGTCAAGGATATTCCTATAGTCTGTGAATACCCCGATGTCTTTCCAGATGACTTGCCTGGAATGCCACCAGATAGAGACATCGAATTCATCATTGAACTTCAACCGGGCACCGCTCCTATTTCAAAGAGGCCGTATCGCATGCCTCTAAATGAATTAGCGGAACTAAAAATCCAACTCCAAGACCTTCTTGATAAGGGTTTTATACGCCCAAGTGCCTCACCTTGGGGCTGTCCTGCTCTCTTTGTCAAAAAGAAGGACAATAGCTTAAGGTTATGTGTTGATTATCGCCCACTCAATGCGGTAACTATCAAGAACAAGTATCCTCTTCCCCGCATTGATATCTTATTCGATCAATTAGCTAGAGCTAAGGTCTTTTCCAAGATTGACTTACGCTCTGGTTATCATCAGATTAAAATCAAGCCTTGTGACATTCCAAAAACGGCTTTCTCAACCAGATATGGATTATATGAATATATGGTTATGTCTTTTGGACTTACTAATGCACCGGGATATTTCATGTACCTCATGAATTCAGTCTTTATGCTGGAACTCGACAAATTCGTCGTAGTATTCATTGATGATATTCTGATATACTCCAAAACTGAAGAGGACCATGCTAATCATTTACGTGTCATTCTTCAACGACTACGTGATCATCACCTTTATGCCAAATTCTCGAAATGTGAATTCTGGCTGGATAGTGTGAAATTTTTAGGACATACTATTTCCAGTAAAGGCATATCGGTTGATCCAACCAAAGTCCAGGAGGTTATGGACTGGAAACCTCCAACTTCAGTCCATCAAATTCGAAGTTTCCTTGGATTGGCGGGATATTATCGCCGATTCATTCCAGACTTTTCCAAGATAGCTAAACCCATGACTGAGCTATTAAAGAAGGAAGTTAAATTCTGCTGGGACGACAAGTGTGATAAAGCGTTCCATACCTTGAGAAAACTCCTAACAACTGCTCCAGTGCTAGCTCAGCCAGATAGCACTCAACCTTTTGATGTCTATTGCGATGCTTCCGGAATTGGCCTTGGTTGTGTCCTTATGCAAAACAATCGGGTCATTGCCTATGCATCAAGAGCACTTCAGACTCATGAGCAAAACTATCCGACACATGATCTTGAATTAGCATCAGTTATTCATGCTCTTAAGATCTGGAGACATCATCTTATGGGTGCTAAGTGTAATATCTACACTGACCATAAGAGCCTCAAGTATATTTTCACTCAAGCTGACCTAAATATGAGGCAAAGGCGTTGGTTGGAATTGATCAAAGACTATGACCTTGAGGTACACTACCATCCGGGCAAAGCCAATGTGGTTGCGGATGCACTTAGCTGCAAGGCACATTGTCACTGCTTATCCATATGAACCTTCGGTGATACTCTCTGCCATCAAATGAGAAAACTCAATCTAGAGATTATTCCTCAAGGTAGTCTGAATCTGCTATCCATTGAGTCTACTCTGCAAGATAAAATCATCATATCACAACTACATGATGAGGGTATCAAAATCATCAAATCAAAGCTATCTCTGGGAGAAGCCAAATATAAGTGTTCTCACACCGATCCTCAAAGAATCCTATGGTTCAACAATCGTATTGTTGTACCTAAAGACCATCCACTGCGTAGACAAATCCTTGATGAAGCCCATCTATCCAAATTCTCTATTCATCCTGGTAGCACCAAAATGTATCAAGATCTACGACAACATTTTTGGTGGACCAGAATGAAAAGAGAAATTGCCAAATATGTATCTGAGTGTGATACATGCCAGGGAGTCAAAGCTAGCCACTTAAAAGCTTCTGGTACACTTCAACCACTACCTATTCCGTCATGGCAATGGGAAGACATTAGTATGGATTTCATTATTTGTCTTCCTAACACCTCCCAAAAACATGACTCCATATAGGTAATTATCAATAGACTTACTAAAACAGCTCATTTTCTTTCTGTGCATACCACTTACTCTGCTAAGAAGTATGCCGAAATCTATCTGGATCAAATTGTTCGGTTGTATGGTATTCCAAAGACCATCATCTCTGATCGAGGGCCCCAATTTATTGCACGTTATTGGGAACAATTGCAATCAGCTTTAGGAACTAAACTGATTCGAAGCTCTGCATATCATCCCAGACTGATGGACAAACTGAGCGAGTTAACCAAATCCTTGAAGACATGCTCCGAGCTTGTATTATACATTATGGTGCAAGCTGGGACAAATGTCTTGCCTTGGCCGAATTCTCTTACAACAACAGTTATCAAGCTAGTCTTCAAATGGCTCCCTTTTAAGCGTTATACGGTCGAAGATGTCGAACTCCTTTGAGTTGGTCTGAGACTGGTGAACGCAAAATCTTCGGACCAGACTTAGTCGTTGAAGCCGAAGATAAGGTTAAGATTATTCAATCCAATCTTAAAACAACTCAGTCCAGATAGAAAAGCTACGCAGATAAAAGGAGGAAACCTCTGCAATTCCAAGTAGGAGATTTTGTCTATCTCCGAGTATCTCCTACCAAGGGTGTCCAGCGTTTCGGTATAAAGGTGAAGCTAGCACACCGATATGTCAGACCTTTTGAAATCCATCTCAATTGGCTGCCATTCACGATGTTTTCCATATCTCTCAACTTAAGAAATGTGTCAAAGTACCCACGGAGATCGTTGAGACCTGTGCCATTGAGATTGAACCCGATCTATCTTACATCGAACAACCTATTCGAATCTTGGATACCAAGGAAAGGCTCACCAGAAGAAGGACAGTTAAGATGTATAAAATCTTATGGGATCATCACACCGAAGAAGAAGCAACTTGGGAGACAGAATCTTATCCTCAACGAAATTTTCCAAATTTCCTTCAAGCCAATCCCCAAATCTAATCGTCTGATTCTATTCAACTCCGGAATCTTGGGATGAGATTCTTTTTAGGGGGGGAGGTTGTAACATTCAGGTAATAGAGATATAGACACTAGGTATTAGTGAGGTATATGTGTGCTTGCTATGATGTATGTGAGTTGTACAAGGGACTAGGGGTATATTTGTAATTTATGAAATATATAGGTCCTTGAGTGTAATTTGGTAAATATAATACTAAGTGTCAAGTTTAAATGACCATAGGGAAGAAAGTGTAAAAGATGGGTTAAAACCTAAGAAAAATAGGCCTTTGTATGAAACCAGGGACCTATGTGCGATTAAGATAAAAATTGAAGGGCCATATGCAAAATAGTTGAAGTGTAATAGTAATATTCAGGTTTAATTAAGGAATAATATGTAAAAATACCAGTAATCATGACAATCTAGGAAAATTTGTAAACCTACCCAAAATTTGATCGAATTTATTTGGATAAATACAAAAGTAAGTTAAATTCCACCTTTATTCAAAAACTTAACATAAAGAGTTGTAAACTTTGAGTTTCTGAACTTGAGCCCTAAATCAATGTTGTAGAGTTTGAAAAACTCTACAACTTTCATTTTGGGCACTTCCTCATTTGATCTTTATATCAGTGAGAAATTTTAGTTTACCGAGAGGTCCTTGAACTTTCTTAAATTGTCAAACAAGTCCCCCGGACCCTTTCCTTCTCTTCTTTCTCCCCGAGCACGTGCTCTCCCCTTCCCTGCTCTATTCTGCTCTGCAGCCGGCAGTGCTTCCCCTCCGGCCGCCGCTGTGCAGGCCGTCGCCGTCCACCTCCTGCTTCCTCTTCATCCACGCGTCATCCTCTTCCCCTCCCAGTCCTGTTCCTCTCTCCTGTTGGCCTCCCGCGCGCACGCCACGGCCTCCCCGAACATCCGCCGGCTGCCACCTCCTCGTCGCCGTGGAGAGCCCACCGCAGAGCCTTAACTCTCTATCTCTCGCGCGCAACAGCACCACCTTAACCTCTACGTTCAGTTCCTCCAGTCCCATTGCCAATTCTCGAACGCCTGACCCAAATTCCACCGACGCCCTTTCTTCCTCCACTCCGGCAACGCACGGCATCACCGTGGGCAGCCACCACCAGGCATCCTCCGCCCCATTTAACCCTTGTGCAAGTTTCCCCGTGGCTCACTCGTGCTCTTCGACCCCCTGTTGCCCTACAATTGCGGTCGGAGCTTCGTCTCGGACAAGCGCCGCCGTCGCCGCCTTCGGCCTCATCGTGGACAGCTCACTCCGAGCATCTCCACGCCACCACGACTCCCTAGCCAGCACCACATCATCACCCCGGAGCTCTACGACCACTTAGTGGAGTCTCTAGTGCCCTGCACCATCCTCCCGACGCTCGCCGGCGTCTTTCCTCGCCGCCGCTATCCCTGTCTTCGCCAGTTGCCCCTAATCCATCCGTACACTCCCGATTGATTGCACCCACACCTTCCCCACGACTCACTGAAGCTCGTGCGCAGGTCCCCTGCCGATGTTGACCGCCGGAGCACCGCCGTCGTCGTCGACCCCTCCGCCGCTGCCTCGGGTTCTCATCGGGATGCCCTCTTCCGACCACCCCAGCCCTCGACACGAGGTGCACCCGAACCGTCGTGAGTTCCTGAGTCTCCTCCTCCCCTCGGACCTCGCCGCCGGCGACCCTCCTTGCCGGAACGTGGCCGTCCCTTTCCCGTTCCCCTTCTATCTCGAGCCAAGGACCCCGGACTTAGAAGAAATGAAAGCCCAAGGGGCTATCTGCAAAGCCCTAGACTCAGATAAATAGTGCTGAAAGGACCCCTTTGTGTTATTTTGATGCAAATTTTGAAATTCTGTATCAATTCAAGGAAAAATCATAAAAATACAAACTAAAATTTGTTAGAATCCTCTCTTTACGATCTGCAACTTTACTTAAAGGATGAACTTCAGTTTCTGAATGTTTGGTGCTCTAATTTAAATGTTAAGTGTAATTCGTTATAGGCTTAGAAAACACATAGTAATTGAAAGAAAAATGATAAAAATGTGAAACCAGTTGTGTTAGTTTTCTTTTGACATGTATAATTTAAGTAAAATATTTATTAATTAAGTAGCATTTACTTAATATACAAGTTTATTTATGCATAAGGCATAATTAACCTTAATGAATGAATATCTATGGTTTTAAATGCTCAAAAATGATGAAAATATTCTAGGTTTGTGTTCTTAAGTAATATAACCTGTCATTAAATTCTCAACCTAGGCTTAGGTGTCAAACAACAAAAAAATAAGCTTGGACATAGTATAATAGGTCCATAATTTAATATTGACATAGGGTTCATATAAATACTTGGTATAGCAAATGAATAAAGCTTTTTAATATAGTTATTGGAAACCCACCCCAACCTGTTGCCCCGTGCCACTAGTTAAATACTTAGTATAATTAACCTTGCTATTTAATGTATCTAGATCAAATAATTAATACTCAATAAATGACTGCCCAGTGCAGAACTAAAAGATACATATAAAAAGTAATTTCTACTTTTCTTTGGATTGCAACTTTATTGTGAAATAACATAAAAGAATATGCATTCTTCAACTTATAGTTTTGCATATCATGTAGACTCGACAACTCTCACCGACGGTGATTGTGGTTTTGGAACAATGAGTAAAACCAGCTGAAGACCCAGGGCACGCCATCGAAGGTTTAACTGAAGTTCCGAACCAAACTTCGGAAAACTTTGACCCTACTACCCCCAACACTATGCAAGAAGGCAAGCCCCGGACATAACCCACTATTTTATTTACACTGCAATTTATATCTATTTATATATTTTTATGCATTAAGTTCTTAGGAATTGCTTGGAACCTTAGTTGCATAATTCCAGAAACCAATGTACTGAACACTAGAACTTGAGTCCGACTAGCTTTTATGCTAATAGGACCGGTAGAAGTCGAGTGATTTCCTGTCACTCGCGCGATATAGGAGTTGTAATGTTTACATTTCTGTTATCATTATAAGGATGATGGACGGGAGTTTTGTGAGGTATCATGGTTGAGATGATACCCCGTCTGTGTTATTGAACTTGATAAGGTTGCAGTGTGTGGTAGCGGTGGTTAAGCGTTTGAAAGTACTAGCCACATGCCGCGAAATATGGTAAGCGGTAAACCTAGTAACCAATCGGACTGAGGAGTGGACATACCCCCCACCACATGTATTTGGTTTGTTTGGTTACTTGGTTCGACGTGTAGTAATACGTGTTGCTAAGCAACCAGGAGTACGGGTTTTGTAGTCGCGCTATAGACGTACGTCCTGCACTTTGGAAGTGCGTATGGTCCTGCAGTCGCTTGTGGTGGCTCTGATCCATGAGTCAGAATGAAAGGCAAACGGTTGCTTCGGAATGACCCTTTGGTGTTCCAAGCGTGTGAGTTAGGTTTATCCTTGCAAGGTTGAATTCGATTCAGAATCGTTCGCTTCTCACGATGGTTGAGACTGCTTGATCCCTTTACCACATAGAGTAACAAAAGAAATGTTATGATTATCAAAGATGATGTTTGGTTAAAGATTTTACCATGCTTGAGTAGTTATAGGTGCTTACCTAGAATGGATAATCAACTAGAACCTGAAAGCTAAAATTTAAAATTAAGGATCTACTCTTTGTTGCTTTTCAGCTGAAAACTCTACTCAAAACCTGAAAAGCCTGCATAAGTCTAGGTACATGGCTAAGTATACCATGAGCGGGTAAGTCTTGCTAAGTATTAGAATACTCAATCTTGCATTATGACTTTCTACTTCAGGTAATCTCCCTGATGAGCCAGCTTTCATTACACCGTGGCCCTACCCCCTGCCTGACGGTTGGTCCGTGGAGTGGGATCCGTCCCCGGCCAACACAGACTCCACTGAGTGATATCATGCAGGGCTAGCATGATATCCGTAGTATTGACATGTACAGTGTCCGTGTTTTCAAACTCCGCTGCTGTGACTTAAAACTTAAACTATTTTGTAATAAAGTCCCTTCATTGGGAACTAATGTTGCTTTTATTTACTTATGTAATCTACCTGCCTGTGATGTAAAGTGTAATGGCATTTGTATCTCTGGACTCGCCTTCGTGCGAGGTACCTTGTTTGATCCTGCTTTCGGTGGTTTATCGGGATGTTACCCGACAGGCCAAGGGATTATACCGTTTGAAGCACGAGGTAGCCCTCAAGAGAGGGCTCGCGTACTTGACCCGGTGTAATTCAGGTTGGTTCTGCCACAAACGCCCTACAAGTTCAAGTACGATTGGACAAACTAAGTAAAAGCAACTTAGAGTGAAAAGCTAAGTACGGGCTAGATTGGACCGTACCTTCTGTTTGAACCAAGAAATAAAATTGGGGGATCCATTTCCTCAGTCATCTGTTTCGCGGATTCCTCAGTCATGTATAGCTGTTGGTCCTCGGTATGGCCGGCAGGTGACGTAGGATTGTCACGGGGATGTCAAGCTACCTCTTGTTGCCATCACCAGAGTCAACCTCCAAGAACCTAGAGGATTTACACTTCGGACATTACTTTTCTTCCGCGTATTCTTTGCTGAACAGGACACATCCGTTCGGACACGTATGTATCTTGTCATACGGCATCTTGAGTGCACGAAGAAGTTTCAGTGACTCGTACATGCTCTTTGGCAGGATGTGACCCTCTGGAAGCAGGCTGCCAATAACTGTCAGTATACCATCAAAGGTGTCTCTGCTCAGGCTGTACTGCGACTTCAACGCCATTAGTCGTCCAATGGTATCCAACTAAGAAACTTTTGTATGTCTGTGAAGGGGTTTCTGTGCTGAGGCAAACATATCGTAAAACACCTTTGCGGAACCCTCAGGCTCCTCCTCTACAAGTTCTTCAGCAAAGTGTGCCTCATGATAGTCATCTAACATGTCCACTACACCAGCCTCAGCATCACAATCCTTGACACGTGGTCTCACCACGTCCTCTCTCCTACGATGGCCTTCACCATGATGGATCCACCGGGTATAGTTTGGCGTAAATCCATTAAGAGATGTTCCCCCATGACATCCTGTGTTTGTCTTTTCCTGTTAGCACACTTGCTGCATGGACAGAAAATTCTAGCCGCTCCTTTAGCATTCTCACCCCACACCTGTTCCAAGAATTCATTGGTGTTCTTAATCCACTCAGGGCTGACATCTCTCTTACTACGGTGACCAGTGTACATCCACCTACGGTCTTCCATCCTCTACTATACACAACGAAAACTAGTTAATATCAATTATATATGATATAAGACTAGTAAAACTAAATTAATACGAAGTCTCTATACTACTAGTGGCTAAAAGACGCAAACACCCCATAAAATAACCTAACTGGAAGTTACTAACTAATTGTCTAAAATTCACTAAGTTACTAAACAAGTAATAGGAGCACTTTAGTCGAGCACCACCACACGGTATACCACAATTCATGCAATGACAAGAATACAATTAAAGTGTAAGATCTAAACAAGTAATAGAAGCATCCATTGTCTATACTAGCATCCATCATATAAATACAATCATTTCATTCTCTATATCATTGCAATCATCTTATCTACTAGCAAGGCGGGGGTCGTCACCTAGACTGGAGGCGACGTTGCCGGCGGCGGACGGACGGTCGGCGACAGCACCCGAGGAGCGCTCCCCGGCAAGACGACGGCATTGGGAAGCCAGCTGTGTGGGAGCAGCGGCATCGGGGTGTGAGCAGCGGCGTCGACGGCCTCGGGGCGGTGAGCCCGCGGCCTCGGAGCGGCGAGCCAGTGGCGTCGGTGTCCTCTCGCCCGAGCCTGCGCGGGGAGGCGGCGGCGCCCGAGCTTTGTGGGGAGGCGGCGGCGGCTGCGGCTGGACGTCGGCAGTGGGGCAGGTGCAGGGCCTGGGCGGCGGCCGCCCGAGCTACGCGGGTAGGCGGCGGCCGCCCGAGCTGCGCGGGTAGGCAGCTGTCAGACCCGGGGCCACGGGGCTGCGTACATCAAGGAGTCCGTATTGGGCTAAGGGGATAGGACGTGTCCTGTACCTTATTTATGTTGTATTCTACCTGCATGCGGAGTAGGACTAGTCGATATAGAAGGAAACTACTCGAGTTGTACTTGAGTACGATTCCTAAGCTAGTATCGGGCTAGGATTCATGTAACCCTGTCCCCCCGGATATATAAGGGCGGGCAGGACCCCCCTCAAAACATAAGATCACCAGATCAACATCAAGGCAATACAAACCATCATACAGGACGTAGGGCATTACGCATATTGCGGCCTGAACCTGTCTAAATCTTGTGTTGTCTGCACCTTCGAGTTCCTGATCTCGGCGCATCCCAACCGAAAACCTACCACCTTGGGTATACCCCTCGGTGGGCAGCTGGATAAAACCCGACAGCTGGCGCGCCAGGTAGGGGTGCGCGTCAGAGATCCGCTGGAGAACTCGATGGCTCTTTTCAAGTTCCCCAGTCCCGTGCTCCCTGAGGGCACAACCTTTGTTTTTGGCTCGTGGGTCTGTGTTGCCAACGGCGCAGGCGGTTTCCGTCAGCACATCGTCGACGACACCTTCAAGCCAAAAACACTTGCCTCAAGGCTCGACGACTTTGTCGATAGTCTCGACGAGTTGCCGTTTTTTGACTCTGCCAGGGAAACCGAGGCAGAGTCTGTCTCTACTGTTCCTTTTTCCATGTTGGAAAAGGACCTGGACTCTTTGCTCCAGGCTGGAGGTTCCGAGGCCACCGCATGTCGGGGGGCTGAGGATCACCTGGCCACTTGTGGGCTGATGATCACCACCACCTCCGAAGGACGAATTGTTCATTGGAGGGGAATGAACCTGTCTGATTTACTCGGACGTGAAGACCGCTTGGTAGCCCACCTTGAGCCTTTGCCTTTTCAGGAGGGCAGGGCGTTGGCTGCCATATCCGAGGGCTCGACTGAGCTAGTCGAAGCCCCCTCCGAAGAATTCGCAATTCGCCAAGTCCTGATGGCGGAAGAAGGGGACGATGATGCCCTCATCCCCATTGGCGCACTTGATGGCATATCAGAAGATGAAGACACGGCTGAAGCCGAGAACAAGAACGACGCCGAGCGCGACGCGCGACGGGCAAGGAACAGAGCTCGTGCGGTTCGCAGAAGGCGAGCCAACGAGCGCATACGTTCTACACAGCGCGAACTCGATGCCGAATTCGCCGCGGCAGATGAGCGTGGCTTAAGGACTCCTGTGGCCAACATTGCTCGGGTAACAACATTACTCGAGCGAAGCAACGACCCCAATGTCCGACAAGCACTCATCTACGCCCAACGGGCGTGGGTCCAGTTGGACCAGCAGGCTCCGGCATCGCTTGTCAGGGACGAGCACGTCGGAGACAGTCGAAGCCAGGCCCCAAGTCGAACAACAGGTAATCGCCCGTGACCCCAACGCAGCAACAACAATGATGGCGTGGGTGGAAGCCAGCTCACCGGTGGGAGGCGGCAGCCACCTCCGGCAAACAACCCGAGGCAGC
This sequence comes from Panicum hallii, assembly GCF_002211085.1. NCBI lineage: Eukaryota > Viridiplantae > Streptophyta > Magnoliopsida > Poales > Poaceae > Panicum > Panicum hallii. The sequence goes on along the minus strand of NC_038044.1, from coordinate 30,495,145 downwards.
CCAACCCTCCACGTCAACAACCTGATCTTTGCCAGAAGATCAATGAGGGGCGTGATGCCCGGTCAGTCCTCGACTCGAGGCGACGGGAACGCGAGGTAGCCGAGCGAGACGATGCTGACTGCAGCGATCGTTTCCCTGCGTTCACTACAAGATTCAACAACTACAAGTACCCGGAGGGTTTTAAGCCAATTGGTATTACCAAGTACGACGGCAAGCAGGCCCCCCAACAATGGCTCCGCTGTTACTCCACTGCCGTTGAGGTGGCTGGTGGCTCCAACACTACCAAAGTCATCTACTTTCCGATGGCTTTGGAGCCTGCACCGTTGACTTGGCTGGAAAGCCTCCCCAACGACTCTATCGACTCCTGGGAAGGCCTCAAGAAGATCTTCATCGATAACTTTCAGGGGGCGATATCCCGAGCAGGAACCCAGCATGACCTCGCCCAGTGCAAGCAAGAGCGCAATGAACTCCTCCGATCCTACACCCGCCGTTTCTTCGATGTGCGGGCCACCATCGCCAACATCTCGGAAGAGGACATTATCGACTGCTTCTACAACGGCCTCACAGACCCAAGTATATATCGTGATTTTGGGCGTAACAAGCCGAAGACGGTTGTAGGTTAACGCGACATGATGCACGACTGGTCTGAACAAGAAGAAAAGATGCGCGAGAGGTTTCCAAGACGCACCGACCTCAACCAGAAGCGCAACAACGACAACCGGGCTGACAAAGGCCAGCGGGACTTTTCGAGTTCTTCCCGAAAATGCAAGCCAGATGATCTCATCGTGGCTGTAGACCGTCCTCCGCGGGGCAAGAAGTCGACCACGCAGGAGCAGTTTGAAAAACTCCTGCAGAAGTAGTGCCCGTGGTGTGTCAACTCCAAACACGCAGCGGTCGACTGCTTTCAGCTCAAGCGCACCTTTGGCTCTCCTGAAAACAGCAAGAAGAACAAGTCGAGGGGCAAAGAGCCCGAAAACGAGGAACAGGATGACAAATCTGAGACGCCCAAATTCCAGGATGCCTCCAAGACCGTCAACGTCATCTTTGGCGGTGACGAAGATTTTTGCTCCAAGCGGGAACAGAAATTGCTGCTACGGGAGATTCTATCAGTTGAACCGGCGGTACCATGACCACTCCGATGGTCGGAGGTCCCCATATCATTTTCCCGTGATGATCAATGGACCAGCTTTTTCGAGCCTGGGAAATTTCCACTGGTGCTGGATCCCGTGGTCGCAAAGGTCAAGCTTACTCGGGTTCTTATCGATGGTGGGAGCGGACTCAATCTTATCTTTGCCAGTACGCTGAAGAAGATGGGTCTGGACCTGACCAACAAGCTTACACCGAGCAAGGCTCCTTTTTACGGTATTGTCCCTGGCAATGCCGCGCACCCGCTTGGAACAGTTGTTCTCCCAGTCACTTTCGGGACGAGGGAGAACTACCGAACCGAGTTCATCAAGTTCGAGGTGGCCAACTTCGAATCTTCCTACCACGCTATACTGGGGAGGCCGGTGCTCGCCAAGTTCATGGCGGTGCCGCATTATGTCTACTTGCTTCTCAAGATGCTAGGACGCAGTGGTGTGCTCACACTCCGAGGCGACTTGAAGAAGTCTTACGATTGCAATCAAGAGGCCATCCAGTATGCATCGACTTCCCGCGTGCCAGATGCTTCCGCTGAAGTACTCGCGGCCGCACAGCAACTCTCTCAAGCCGAGCTAGACATCCCGACGAAGAAGGCGAGCCAATCGGGCGTCAAGTCGACTGGTGATGTGGCTCTCAAGACGATCCAGCTCCAAGAAGGCGACTCCTCCAAGACAGCTATTATCGGCGCCGGCTTGGGCAACAAATAGGAACTCGCGCTCGTCAACTTCCTGCGGGCTAACCGAGACATATTCGCATGGAAACCATCGGATATGCCAGGGGTGCCCAAGGAGCTGATCGAGCACAGTCTTAATGTGTACCCACAAGCTGTACCAAAGAAGCAACGACTTCGCCGTTTTGCCCCTGATAAACGGGAGGCTATCAAATGGGAACTAGCCAAACTCCTCGCGGCTGGATTCATTAAAGAAGTGATCCACCCAGAGTGGGTAGCTAACCCCGTCCTTGTATTAAAAAAGAATAAAGAATGGAGAATGTGTGTCGATTATACCGATCTCAACAAGCATTGCCCAAAGGATCACTTTGGGCTCCCTCGCATCGATCAGGTAGTCGACTCGACCGCAGGTTGTGTACTATTATGTTTCCTTGATTGTTATTCAGGCTACCACCAGATTGCTATCAAGGAAGAAGACCAGATCAAGACCGCGTTCATCACCCCGTTTGGGACTTATGCCTACAAGACAATGTCCTTCGGGTTGAAGAACGCTGGCGCCACCTATCAGCGGGCAATTCAGATGTGCTTCGGTAATTAGTTACACCGGAACGTGGAGGCCTACGTGGACAACGTGGTCGTGAAAACCCGGAGTCCCGAGGGCCTGATCACGGATCTGGAGGAAACTTTTGCCAGCCTAAGGAAGTACCGATGGAAGCTTAATCCGACCAAGTGCGTTTTTGGTGTTCCATCAGGCAAATTGCTTGGGTTCATAGTCAGTAGCCGGGGCATCGAGGCCAACCCTGAAAAGATTACTGCCATCACTGATATGGAGGCACCTGCCATGATCAAAGATGTGCAGAAACTTACAGGGTGCATGGCAGCTCTCAACAGGTTCATCTCCTGGCTCGGGGAGAGAGGACTACCTTTTTTCAAACTCTTAAAGCGCCACGACAAGTTTTACTAGACAGAGGAAGCTGAGCGGGCTCTGCAGGATCTCAAGCAGCACCTACAGTCGCCCCCGATCCTCACAGCACCATTGCCGGGTGAGACCCTTTTGCTTTACATTGCGGCAACTACCCACGTTATTAGCAGTGCTATTGTTGTCGAACGCTCCGAGGAAGGCCATGCTTTTGGCATGCAGCGGCCCGTGTACTTTGTCAGTGAAGTACTCTCGGAGTCTAAGGTGTGGTACCCGGCGGTTCAAAAGCTTCTCTATGGCATATTGATCACCTCAAGGAAATTACGCCACTACTTTGAAGAGTACCAGATCACCGTGATCACAGACTACCCGTTGGTGGATATCCTACACAACCAAGACGCCACGGGTCGTATTTCAAAATGGGCAGTGGAACTGGGGGCTTTATTGATCGACTTCAAGCCATGCACTGCAATCAAGTCCCAAGCTCTAGTCGACTTCATGGCAGAGTGGAGGGAAAATCAAGTTCCCAATCCAGTTGACAAGCCAGAGCATTGGACCATGTACTTCGATGGTTCTCTCAAGCTCGATGGCGGCGGCGCTGGAGTTTTATTCATTTCCCCAAGAGGCGAACAACTCAAGTACGTCCTCCAAATTCTCTAGGAGGTATCCAACAATGAAGCCGAGTATGAAGCCTTGCTTCACGGGCTTCGTTTGGCGATATCACTAGGGATCAAGCGACTACTTGTATAAGGCGATTCACTTTTGGTCGTTCAGCAAGTCAACAAGGAGTGGGACTGCAACAAGGAGACCATGGAAGCCTATGTACAAGAAGTACGCAAGCTAGAAAACAAATTTTCTAGCCTAGAAGTTCATCATGTGCTGCGGGAACACAATGTCGCTGCCGATGCCTTATCTAAGCTGGGATCAACCCGAGCACAAGTCCCAGCAGGGGTATTCATTCAGGAGCTGAAGCACCCGTCCATCAGCCCTTCACCGCAGGTTTCCACCGCCACTGGCTCCGTACAGCCAGAACGGGAGGTTCTGCTGGTCGGTGAGGACTGGAGAGGACCTTTCATCGACTTCATCCGAGATCTCGTATTACCGGCAGGGATGGACCCCAAAAGCGCTGCTGCCGCCCGCCTCATGTGACAGAGCAAGGGGTTTGTCCTAGTCGAAGACAAACTTTATCGGCGCGGCGCACGATCTGGAGTACTCATGAAGTGCGTCACAACAGAAGAAGGTCAAGACATTTTGCGAGAAATACACGAGGGCGTGTGCGGTAACCATGCAGCGTCACGCACGCTAGTGGGCAAAGCATTTCGAGCTGGCTTCTGGTGGCCCACCGCCGTGTCTGATGCCGAGGACCTGGTGCGAAGATGTCAAAATTGCCAGTTCTTCGGCAAGCAAACTCATATCCCGGCCCACATCCTCATCACTATACTGCCTTCCTGGCCGTTCGCTTGTTGGAGCCTCGACATGATTGGGCCCTTCGCAACGGCGCCAGGAGGTTTTACTCATGTTTTGGTGGCTATCGACAAGTTCACCAAGTGGATCGAGTTCAAGCCGATCGCCAAACTTACTCCAGACAGGGTGGTCGACTTCATCTCCGACATCTTGCATCGTTTCGGCTTCCCCAACACTATTATCACCGATTTGGGTTCAAATTTCATGGCCAACCAATTCTGGGAATTCTGTGAAAATTCATCCATCGAGGTCAAATATGTTTCGGTGGCTCACCCAAGGGCAAATGGGCAAGTCGAGCGGGCAAATGGCTTGATCACTGACGGCCTCAAGAAGAGACTTTATGATGCCAATAGCAAAAAGGGCGGGAAGTGGATTCACGAGTTGCCACACATCGTCTGGGGCTCAGGACTCAACCTTCAAAAGCCACAGGGCAGACCCCGTTCTTTCTTGTCTACAGCTCCGAGGCGATTGTCCCAGCAGATATCATGTGGAAATCCCCAAGGGTTGAGATGTATAAAGAAGGCGAGGCGGATGAAGCACGACAGCTGGAGTTGGACTCTGTCGAAGAGGCTCACTGCTCTGCTCTCGTTCAGTCAGCCCGTTACCTACAGGGAGTCCGGCGATATCATGATCGCAACATTAAGGAAAGGTCATTTAGCATTGGCGACCTCGTCCTTCGTCGCGTTCAGGATGAGTCAGGATTGCACAAGCTTAACTCAAGATGGGAGGGATCGTTCATCGTCAAGAAGGTTACAAGACCAGGATCTTATCGACTTCAACACCCTGATGGTCAAGAAGTACCTAATTCCTGGAACATCCAGCACCTGTGACGGTTCTACCCCTAAGCAGTCTCGTTTTCAATTCCTGTATGCGTCAAGGGCATGTTTTTTCTTTTCTGGGTCAACATGGCGGCTTTGTGACACATGATCCGGAGGAGTTGTTGGCTTGCACCCTATCCCCGGTTGATTGGCTGCCTGCGGCCGACTCGCTGCCAGCAATTCTGTGGCAGAACCGGTCGAATTATTCCGGCTCAAGTGCGTTAATGACCGCCGTACGATCCGCAATCAGCTTAACGCACTTCAAACGGAACAATCCTTTGGTCTGTCGGGTCTCCGCCCGATACAACCACGGTTCAGCAGGATCGAAGCAGGTTTATCTCGCACGAAGGCGAGTTCACATCACAGATTAGCTCATCAACTTTTAATTTTACAACCATATATACATTATTACAAACGAGTTTCAAAGACAGGTAAACTTATACATAACCATGTTCAACTGACAAGCATAACAGCTTGTCCAACTCACAGCGGAAGAAAAAGTTTTACGCGACTACCGGCGTCGCGAAGGTAGACACCAAGCTTAGCCCGGGGCTTGGTGTTACTCCGGAGGGTCAGTGCCGGCCGGGGACGGGTCCCACTCCACGGACCAGCCAAATGGAACGGACGTAGGCCACTCAAAGCTGTCCGTGGGATTCTCGTAGGTTAGACCTGAAACAGACATTAGCAAGGCTGAGTATTCTAATACTCAGCAAGGCTTACCCGGGTTTGGGTATACTTAGCCCATAACTAGACTCATGAAGTTATTGTAAAGGCTCTAGGTTTATTTTCAGCTGAAAAGCAACAAAGAGTATGAACTACTTTCAAATTTTAGCTTTCAGATTCTAACTTGGTTAGCCATTCTAGGTTAGCACCTACACTAAACAAGCAAGGTAGTGATTATCATCCATCAGGATTATCTCATCAACAATTACACTTATTACTCAATGTGGTAAAAGGGATAAGCAGTCTCAAGCATCGTGAGAGGCGGACGATTCGAATCGAATTTAACCTTGCAAGGTAAACCTAACTCACACGCTTGGAATACCAACAGGGCATTCCGAAGCAACCGTTTCCCTCATATTCCGGGTTATGGATCGGGGCCACCACAAGCGACTGCAGGACCGTACGCACACCCAATGTGTACAGGACATACGTCTGTAGCGCGACTACAAAACCCGTATTCCTGTCTGCCTTGCAGAACGTACTCCCACACGTCGGTGCGTGTAAACATAAAATAAAAGTCGAGTGGTGGGAGCGCGTCCATTTGCCGGGCCAATCGGGTACTAGGCTTACCGCTTACCATATTTCGCGGCATGTGGCTAGTACTTTCAAAAACTTAGCCACCACTACCACACAGATCGACCTTAAGACTTTTATCAAAACAGACAGGGTAAAACCTCAGGTCATGATACAACACATGACCCTGTCCGTCATCCTTATAGTGGTTGCAGAAATGTAAACATGCAACTCCTATATCGCGCGAGTGACAGGAAATCACCCGACTTCTACCGGTCCTATTAGCGAAGCATCTATCCGTTAAGGACTCGGGAGCATTACATTGGATTCTTAGAATTTATGCATCTAGGGTTTCATCTCAACTCCTAGACCTAATGCAAAGTATAATATAGCTAGATATAGATTACAGTGTAAATAAAGTAGTGGGATATGTCCGGGGCTTGCCTTCGGGAGTAGGGGTAGGGGCAGGAGAGTCAGAGATTTCCGAACTCGGGTTCGGAACTTCAGTTAGTCCTTCGACGACGTGTGCTGGATCTTCTGAAAAACCTTGGTCTTGTCCTAAGACCAATTCGTAGTCCCCGTCGTCGAGTGTCGTTGATTCTATATGAAATGCAATACATTAATAAGGTGAATTTTAAATTTAAAATTCAAATATTATATCACATCCAATTAGCACACAAACATGTATAGAATAAAGAGGGTTTAGATTTGAAACACCATTTATAAGATATGGTAAAAGTTTATTGTAATATAAATTAAGCCTTTGGGTTAAATTTGAAATAAACTAAAATTTGATTTCAAAACTTTAAATAAAAGATCATAGAAACTTAATTATATATTAGCATCATAAAACATTACATTAGTGATTACTAAAATTCCAATTAGAAGAGGTTCTACATTAGGTTTATTTTAAATTTGAAAGCTCAAATTAAAGATGTTAAGTTTAAATTAAATGTGGAGTTTGAAATTGCACAAGGTCATTTAGGGCTTAAAGAATATCATGCTAAACTTAAAGATAAACAAAAGAGCATGAAATGACAAGATCACATGTGTATTACCCCTTAATTTTAGATGTTTAATAAAGGCAAAAGTATTTTGTTTCACACTAAACTCTATTAATAAAAGTCATAGAGTTTGAAATCTACTTTCTAACAAAATTTGTTTCACTATTTTTAGATTTTTCTGTGGATTGTTATGAATTTTACAAGACAGAATAGACCCTCACATGAAATAACAGATTTCCTTTATACATTAGTCCCTGCATTTAACATCTAGCCCCCTGGAAAGAAAGTACTCCACGCAATTAAACCCAAACCATGGCCGGCGGTGGGGAAGCTCCTGCCCGGCCAGATTCCGGCCGGTGAGGTCGCCGGCGGTGAGGGGAAAAGAGAGGGGGAGCACGAGGGGACCTAGGGCTACCTGTGGCGGTCTCGGAGGGGGTCAAGGCGGTCGGAGGAGGGCTACCCGCGGTGGGCCGAGCCGGTGGCCGGAGGCGCACGGCGGCGGGTGGCTTCCGGTGGGCGGAGGTGGAAGAGAACTGGCTGGGGAGGTTCTATAGGGCACGAGGAAGCTCACGGTACAGTCAATTTGAGGAGGGAAAGGGCGGAAGGAGAAGTCCCACGGTGGCCCGAGCTCACGGCGGCAATGGAGGAGCGGCGAGGTACTGACACGCGCGCGGGGGAGGTCGGGGGGCGTCAATTTATAGGCAAGCGGATCGACGGTGAGCTGCTAGTGTCGTAGAGCAGGAGGGAGGGGAGGGGATAAGGCCGGCCACAGGGTTTTGCGGCGGCGGCAGGAGTGGCGCCGGCGGCGGTGCGGCAGTGCCGCAGGCGCCGTGGCGCGCGGCCAGGACGCCAGCAAAGGGGAGGGGTAGAGCGGTGGCCAAGCAAGAGTCGACGCGTGGATGGGGAAGGGCAGGGGAGCTGGCCGGCGGTGAGCCAGTGCGGCCCATAAATCCGGCGACAGAAGAAACAGAGGAAGCAGAGCAGGGGGGGGGCAGAACGCAGGGAGGAAGAAGGGGAGGTGAACTGACTTGTGGACTAAACTGTGATTTCAGAGAAAGGCAGGGGCTATACTGTAAAGGGCTTGTAACCTTTAAACCAATGCTCAAATGGAGATGGTCCAAAAATCAAAAGTGCATGGTTTTTCAAACCCTACAACTTCTCTTTAAGGTTCATCTACAGTTGAGCAATAGTTTTTTGAGTTAAAATGAACTTAGTAATAATTTCATGTTTTATGTAAATCCCTAAGTAAAATTACTTTTGCACATACATCCTATGGTAATTTCACATATATTTTTACAATTTGACCACAGATACTACTTTTTGCAAAATAACCCTTATGCTTTTAATCTTTTCCCTCATCTCCATCCATTTTGCATAAAAGGGCCTTTAGTTAATATTAATTGCATAAACGTCCTTTCTTTCATAACATTGCGTACATAAAGTATATTTTTGCCAAACTTTGAACATACAAGCATGCTTAAAATCTAAGATATAACCTAGCTAATTACCTGAGTGTCACAGCCTTCCCCCCTAAAAAGAATCTCGTCCCGAGATTCTGAAGCAGGATGGAACAGGAAGATCAAGTTCGAAGATTTGTTTGGAAGAAATCGGGAAAGTTGCGTTGAAGATAAGATTCGGTTTCCCATGTTGCCTCTTCCTCTGTGTGATGGTTCCATTGAATCTTGTACATTTTGATGGTCTCTCTTCTGGTACTTCTTTCTTTCGTGTCGAGAATTCTGATGGGATGTTCTGTATAGGTCAAATCTGGTTCGATTTCGATAGCTTGGGAATCAATGATCTCGGTGGGGATTTTAACACACTTTCTGAGTTGG